>NC_080172.1:24223006-24349406 GCF_950295315.1 Erinaceus europaeus | reverse complement strand
CATGACTGGTGAAGTGTTGCTGCGGTGTCTCTGCCTTCTCTATTTTCCTCCTTTCATCTTGATTTCTCTCTGTCTCTACCCATAAAAATGAACTAATTAATTTAACAAAGAAAACAAATTTTTGTCAAGGCAATAACCATTAAGGAATGAAGTGCAGTAAATTTGGCAAGTCAGTAAAGAACATATTCAAGGTTTTATAGCTATGACTACAACACACTGATAGACACAGACATCTATAATGTTGTGAGGGTAGTACGTCATGAACAGTCATCTACTCTATTTGGTTTTCAAAATTGTATTGACTCATTCCTCCACAAAAACAAGTTGAGATGCAATTCCCAGAGTCCCTTAATAAACAATCATAGCTACTAGTTGTTTTTGTTTTTAACTGTACAAAACTATCTGAGATGCCAGCTCTATGTAGCATCTCAGATGGCAAAAGCAGGGACACAGAAACAGAATAATACAAGATTTTTGTTGGGATCAGGAGATAGTTCTCCCAGTAAAGCGCATAATTTACCATGAGCAAGGTTGGTCCTCTAGGCCTTCACTTGTGCCTTCTTGCATGAGGGAAGCTTCACAAGCAGTAGAGCAGTACCATGGTGTCTCTCTCTCTTTCTCTCTCCTCTTTTTACTTCTCTCTTCTCCCTGTTTTTCACCAACTATCGATAAAAAAGGAAAAAAGAAAAGAAAAAGAAAGGAAAGAAAGAAGAAAGGGGGGAGGAAGGAAGAAAGGAAGAGAGGGCGGGAAGAAGGAAGGGAGGAAGGAAGGAATCCTACCAGAGTGGTGGAATTATGCAGGCCCAAAGCCCTGTGGAGAATAAAAGTGCCAACAAGATAATAAAATAAAGCCAACAAAAACCAAAACAACAACAGCAAACTTTTCTAATGAAGTGAACCCTAATAAGACTGAACTAAAAAGAATATACAAAACTTTTTAGAAGATCCCCTGGAGTTCCAACTTAAAAAAAAAATTAAAATATTTATTTATTCTCTTTTGTTGCCCTTGTTGTTTTTACTGCTGTAGTTATTATTGTTGTTGTTGATGTCGTCATTGTTGGATAGGACAGAGAGAAATCAAGAAAGGAGGGGAAGACAGAGAGAGGGAGAGAAAGACAGACACCTGCAGACCTGCTTCACCGCTTGTGAAATGAACCCCTGCAGGTGAGGAGCTGGGGGCTTGAACTGGGATCTTTATGCCAGTCCTTGCGCTTTGTGCCACCTGTGCTTAACCCACTGCGCTACCACCCAGCTACTGAGTTCCAACTGTTTAAGAGTGTTTACTGTGCACTAGCTTGAGGACTCCATTCTCTTACCAGTAGGATTTGAATTGCTAAGGATGTTGCTTCTTTGTATCTTCTTAATTCTTTTTTTTTTAATTGAATGGATGTTTTCATAGAGTTTATCTGTGTTTTCTCCAACAGTATGCATGCTTTAGAGTCAGGTAACTTGTCTTTTAGTTGACAGATTGTCAAACAAACAGGAACCACAAGTGGTCCCAGTAATGAGATTACCCTTTATAAAGATTATACACTTTGAACCTTGAGTTGAATGGAATAAGTAGAAGAGAATTTAGGATATCTCCTTGGAGAAAGAGGGAGTTATATTATAGTATACTATTTGTTGGAAGAGTGTTAAAAATGCAAAATAGACTCGGTATGAACTATAGCAAATGTTGGAAAATGAAACAATTTCTTACCAAGTCCCAATTCCCTTCATCCACATTAAGGGAACACCTTTATTTTGTAGGTTGGCAATGATCCCAGAAAACAAACAAACATATTTCCTAGTTTCTGTGATATTCCATTTTCAAACTATGGAAATGTTTTTGGACAGAGATAAAAAATTTGCTTAAGATTTCTGGAAAGTTTTATTTTCCTGCTGTGGAAGCTAATTGCCAACAATAAGACATTAAAAATTCCCCTTCATCACATGCATGCTCTTTGACTTATCAAAAGGTGATATCTAATTCTGAGTTGTTGTTTTTTTCCCCCTATCATCCAAGGTTATTGTTGGAGCTCAGTGCCTGTACAATGAATTCACCACTTGTGGGGCAGCCATGCTTTCCATTTTACTTTATTATTTTATTTTTCGAGGAGATGGAGAGAAATTGACAGGGAAGGAGAAGGCAGAGAAGAAAGAGAAACATCTGCATCACTGCTTCACTACTCCTGAAGCTTTTACTCTGCAGGTAGAGACTAGAGGCTTGAACCAAGGTCCTGGCTCATGGTAGGATATGTGTTCTGCCGGATGTGCTGCCATCCAACCTTCTCCTCCTCTTCTTTTTATTATTAGAGACAGAGACAGAGAGAGAGAGAGAGAGAGAGAGAGAGAGAGAGAGAGTCCTGAAGCTCAACTGCTCGTGAAGCTTCCTCCCTGCAAGTGGGAACTGGGGCTTGAGCCCACATACTTGTGTTTGGTCACATATATGCTTTAATGGTTGTGCTACAGCCCACTCCCAAACTCTGGTTCTTATTTCATGAATTTGGGGACAGGTTTGGTGACTAATTTGACAGGGAAAGAATAGTGCAATCAGGAACTTTTGAAATTAGGTTATACAGGTCTTCTGAAATAAGGTTGTACAAAACCTCTTAGTACTGATATAGATAACATGTTACAGTAGTATAGAAAATGGAAAATGATTATAACAAACCAGTACTAGATTAAGGAAATTCCCAGGCAGAACGCTGAAAGTATAATTTGGTGTCTGTTAAATGGGTAAGATAAGCTACAGATGAAGAATGAGCTGAAAAATAATATCCAGTACTTTATAGAAGAATTTAGAAAAGAATAAAATTAGGACAAGACTCAGAAACAAAACTATGTCTTTGTAGGTAGCAACTTTCTCAAAATGAGAAATGACCACAGGATAAAACTCAAAACAGAGCAGTTCTTGAAACACACACTACCTAGATAAAGTTCATTACAAGTGTGTTTTGGAACAACCTTTACTGAAATCCCATACATACAGACAGACACAGAGCACTTTGTATATTTGGTAAAGTCTTTGATTAATAATTTTTCAACTAGAAAATAGGGCTCTTACAAATCTTAAAGATGTGGACTTACCTTAGCCCAAAGTAGGTTTTTGTCTAGTAGACAATAAGAGAGAATGAAGAAGCAAGTTGAAGGGGGCCAAGTGGGAGTACACCTAGTTGAGTGCACATATTACAATATACAAGGAACCAGGTTCGAGCCCCTGGTCCTCACCTGCATGGGTAAAGCTTCATGAGTGGTGAAGCAGTATTGCAGGTGTCTCACTGACTTTCCCCTCTCCTTATCACCTCCTTCCCTCTTGATTTCTGGTTGTATCCAGTCAATAAATAAATAAAGATAACGAGCTCCCAACTTTGAGTCTAGATCAATTGTTAGCTGTATGAATAAGTCATATTGAACCCAATTGAAATCTCACAAAAACACTAATCCAAGGGAGATATGTACCTCTGTTCATAGTTGCATCATTCACAATAACCAAACACAGAATACCCATACACAGATTACTGGATAAAGAAGTCATGAGGTGTACATTCAAGAGTATTACTCTGAAAAAAAAAGAGAGATACTTCTCCCTGTTTTCTTTCTTTCTTCTTTTTTTAATGAATAAGTGTGGTGGCTTTAATGAAGAAAAATAAAATAATTTAAGTATTTCCAGGTGGAAAATGAAAAAAAAAAACTCTTTATATGAAATGTGTAGAAAGGGGAAGAGGTACATGGATTCCTGGGAAGACAATTTCCAAATGTCAGGAAATTTTTGCCATGGTCTTTGATGTGCTGTCCAATTTCAGTGTTGGCCAAAAGGAAAAAATGAAGATGAAAACTATTACTTGTATTAATGAAAAAAGTCTCAGAGAACCAAGCTGAACTGTGGAAAAACAATTCAGGGATAGAGGGTGAATAGAACAGATGAAATTAGAGGTTTTCAGGTGGGAAGACTCTAGTAAGTGTATTTTAAGTATTTTTCAAGGGGCCCATGGCTTTAGTAATTTATGCCTGAGGCTGATAACTAACTAATAGACTAAAAATAATGCCTGGAACATGGTGTGTCAAACTTTAGAACAGAGCTAGAAAGCTAGATTAGGGCAGAGAGTAACTCCCAAACACAAAGAAAGTATATAAATACCACTAACCATTTATACCATCAATCTTATCTGGATATATATATATATTCATATTTAGTACAGGAGCCTGAATAACCTGAGTCCCTGTCAGTCTGAGCTTGCAGTCCACGGTCACAGCTAGGAACATTTCAGGACCAGTCTTCCTTGAGTGACAGAGTAGGCTGATCTAGCCTCCCTTTGGATAGTGGGGTAATCTCTACCATTGTTGCTCTGCAGTGAGGGCAAGGTCCTGGAGAGGCCCACAAGAGAGCTTAAGATGACATTCCTGATGTAAGTGACCAATGATGGTGGAGAGAGTAGATAAAGTGATTGATGGAAGTATAGTAGGAGGTAGGAGAGGAGGTGTCTAGGCCTAAGTAGGAAATATCTGATTAAACAATTTATGGCTGTCTTATAATTTTATTAATCATTATTAAATCACTAATGAAATTTTTAAAAAAAGAACAGTAAGGGAAAACAAAGTGAAACTTGAACTTTGTGTGGGGTATTGCACCAAAGTTAAGGACTCAGGGGACAAAGGGAAAGGGACAGGATAAAGAGACTTTAGGATCATGTTTTGTCTTCTAGACACAAATAAAGAGAGTTGAGAAGTTGTGCCTATGTGTTAAATATTATACTGTAAACCATTAACTCCTCAATAAAATAAAATAAAACTTAAAATAAATAACAACTTGGAAAGAACTAGTAAGAACTCTTATCATAGTGCCTGATGTGGAAAACCTTTCAAAGAGCTGCAAATAATTAAAAAAATATCATGACAATGTCAATATTTTTTCATTCTGTTTTCTTTGATTCCTTCCTCAAAAAAAATTGACAGGATTGAAAATCTTTACAAAATATATGCATTTATGCAAATAGTTAATTAGACAAAAAAAGAAATCAAGAAATAAATCTCACTTATAATAATACTAAAAAAGGTAAAATGCAGGGCAGGGCAGTGGCGCATACTGTTAAGCACACATATTAATATTACCAAGTGCAACAGCTGGTTCCATCCCCTGCTTTCTTCCTGCAGAGGACCCATTTTATGAGTGATGAAGCAGGTATACAAGTGTCTGTCCCTCTGTCTCTATCTCTATCTCCTTTTCCTCTCTATATTTCTGTCCGTCCTATGTAATAATAATAAAAAAATAGAAGAAAAGAAGAAGAGAAAGAAAGGAAAGAAAAAAATGGCTGTGGATTCATAGTGATAGCACCGAGCCCCAGAGATAAACCTGGTTGCGGGCTATCGCTCTGGGTCCTCTGCCTCCCTGGCCACTGGCAGCGAAGGATCAGAGCGGCTACCTAGGAGTCCTGGAGTGACTCTGCATGTCAGGGGCGATGTGTGCAGAGACAAAGAAGCCACACCAGACTCAACCAGCTCTGGGAGAGGCCTCAGAGGGGCATCTCATTTATTATGGGAATAAAAGCAAATAGATACACCTATAGCTCAGGGTGGGGGGGGGGAGGTTGAGATAACCATTAACCCAAATGCAGAGCAACACAATGCGCAGTCACATGTTGACCTACAGACTATTTGATCACAAGTAAAGGTTACCATACAGGGTTTGATCACAAGTTTCACAATGTATATTTTTCTGGAGGTAAATTGCAGGCACTTTAGGGCAGGGGGGAAGGGTGACAGCTAAGCAATTGTGATGTTTACTGGTGGTTTTCAAGTTGGCCATACACAGTAATTTATGGTCTTTGTTTAAAAAGGGGGGTGGGGAGTGGCATGTGTGGAAAGGTGCCCATGTCCGGAGGTCCAACCATCAGAAATCCAGAGGTCAGGGGGGACCTGCCCTTTTCTCAACCCAGAGGCGGGGAGGGCCAAGGGTCTACCTGCTCAGATTCTCATGGAAACAGTGGCCTGGACTTCCCAGATAGTGGGCCCAGTATCCAACACCTGGCGACAATAAAAAACAAAATATGTGGGAGTAAAATTTAAAGAGTGGCAAAAAAAAATAAAAGCTATATTGTTGATTTGGTGGATTACACTAAATGACTTATGTATGTTGATCCATTCTTACACCTCTGGGATAAACGACACTTGATCCTGATATAGTCTTTATAAGGTAGTGGTTTGCTATAATTGTATTCAAAATCTTAGCATCTGTGTTTACCAAGATGTTGGATTATTTTGTTGTTATTGTTTGCTTAATTGTTTTGTAATGTGTCTGTCCACTATTGGTATCAAGATGATGTTGACTTCATAGACAGTGTTAGAGAGTATTCCTGTGCCTTCAATTTGTTTGGAAGATGTTGAGGAATATGGTTAATATGTTGGTGCTCTTTAAAGTGTGGTCAAACTCACTGGTAAAATTACAGGGTCTTGGACTTCTGTTTTGTGGGAGACACTGATTTCTATTTTAATTTATTTGAATATAACTGATCTTATTAGAGTGGGTCGTTAGCTAGAATTAAGAAGGGCAATGGATGGGGTAGGAGAAAGCAGAAAGGACAAAACAGTGACAGACAAGTCAACAGGAAAGCAAACTAAAAACTACCAGACATCTGCCAACAGAAAAGCAGTCTGCTATTTTGAGGAGGAAATACAGACCACAGAGACCATGATGGTAAAGTCCCTATAACAGGCATGCATAGTTACCTACTGCTTGTGGCCTTAGGCAGATCACACTTAATCATAATGCCATTATTATAACACTTGCAAAGAAAGTTTCGACTCTCCTCATAGGCTTTTCAAGAGGATTATGGGAGGAAACAATTATTTTAGGAGAGTAACAGGAGCACTCATGGGGAGAAGGAAGAAAGACTAAGACTTCAGAGCTAGCCCTTAGTCTCACCTTTCTAAAACTGAAATACCTTCTATAAACCCTGAGCAGGAGATCTCAGGGCAGCTTTGGAATAGTCAGACTGCCCACTCAAGTCCCATTTTGAGTTTCTCTATTTCATCAATAAATTTACTTCTCTTGCAGACTTACTCAGTGACTGTTGGTTTTTTCACCTCTATCAGTACTGGCTTGGGGCCTTTGTGTGATTCATCTTACAGAGGACTCTAAGAACTGTCATCTTTTTGCTGCAGGCTTTGTTCTAGGAACCTTGTTTTGTAGGAAGTTCAAAGAGCTGTGGACTCTTAACCTCAGACTTCCTGCCTAAAGTATCTGTATGACTCAACTCACAGATCTGAGGGCAGTCAATTTTCTTACCCCCTATATCCAAGCCTGGAGTCATTTAGTAAATATTCCTTCAGAAGTCTCCAAGAGCTGAGGTTTCAAACTTCAGTTAATATTCTGCTACCTTAAGATCCTCATAATTCTTGCTCACTCCTTCTCTGCAGAATAAGCCTCCTCTCTCTGAGTATATTATTACTTTCTCTCATACGTCTGTATGTTAATATCCAATTCTTTGCTGATTGTCACAAAAACAAATTACTAGACTCTCCAGTTCTGAACCAAGTGTGGCATTTTTGGGTGCCAATATTAACTCAAGTCATCTGGATTTAAAGGTAGCCAGTACTTAATCTCTCTCTCTCTCTCTCTCTCTCTCTCTCTCTCTCTCTCTCTCGGCTTCTCTCCTCTGCTTCTTCTTTGTGCCGTTTCTTAGCACAATGTCCCCTTGTCTTGCTTCCACAGCAGCAAATCCCAAAACCTAATTCAAAGTTCCCTTCTCCTTTCTTTGGGGCAAGGGAAAATGATCTTTCTATCATAATGTTTTGTCTTTCTAGTCTTATCTTAAAACATGCTTAATCTGCCACAACGGATGATCTTCAGTTATTCTTTCAGTTCCATGCTCCAACATCCTACCCTAAAGGATCCCATTCTTTTTATTTTTAAAATATTTTATTATCTTTATTTATTGGGTAGAGACAACTATAAATCCAGAGGGAAGGGGAAGATAGAGAGAGAGGGAGAGAGAGAGAGAGAGGGAGACCTGCAGCACTGCTTTCCCACTCCCAAAGCTTTCCCCCTGCAGGTGGGGGCTAGTAACTTGAACCCGGGTCTTTGAGCATTGCAACATGTGTGCTCAACCAGATGCACCACCACCTAGCCCCCATAGGACCCCTTTCTTTTCTCTTGTATTGCCTAACATCTCTCTGTTTCAAGACTAAAGGCCTTAACTGTTGCCAGGACACCTTGAACATTAACCACCACTGGAGAGATGTACTGTAAAACTTGTTTTTGAAATTTTCAGTCACATAAATAAATGGTTAATTCCCACCTCTATTGGACTCTAGTCTTCTTGGTTATTTTCAATTTACTCCACACCTGAGGAAGCCAGGATGAACCTTTGTCTTACATTTGGAAAATGCAAAATCCCAAGCATAATATCTATACCTTGTTCCCTTTATAATGAACCATCAAGTCTGAAGTTGATGAAATGTCCATCCAGGGTGCAGCTTTCCCCCAAAGAAGTCCTGGCACATTCACGTCGATGCCAATTACTAGGACAGGCTGACCCAAAGACTGACTATACAGGAATCTCAATTCATTTCAGCAGGGAGGAGGATGGGTACTCTTCTTGATAGGACAGGATATCTCAGGATGCAGAAAGTCCCAGTCATGGATTTGAGGGAAGAGGGATGTCCCTTCCCTTGGGCAGAAAGAGGGTCTTTCAGGATATCAAGAGTCCTAATCCCCTGTGTCTCCCTCCAGATTAGAAACCAAGTGTCTAAGATTCCAACTGACTCTTAACATTAGACTACATCCTTGAAAATTGGCCTGCTGTATTAGAGGGACAGTTCACTTAGATAGTGTGCTGCTCTGCCATGTTTGCAACCTAGATTTTCGCTGGACCCCCACTGCATTGAAGAACTGCATTGAAGAAAATATTGGTGCCATTATGGTCTCACTCTCAAAATCCTCAAGAAAAAGCAGTTAATTCTCTAATGCAATTCTGTTTCACCCTAATGCACACTTATGGGCCAAGAGGAAGATAGCCCCTCATTGGAACTACAATTTTTTATACCATGCTTCAATTAAATGTTTTTTTATAATTCAAATGACTAAAGAAATGGACATACATCACATGCAATCAAGTCCTTTGCAAGACCAGGGGAAGTGACATCAATTTGGTCATTCAAACCACTGCCTCTTTTTTCTCCCTCTACTCCTCCACACAATTTCCATACCTGCCTTGTCTTACCTTTATGTGTACCACCAGTCCTGAATAAAGGGCAACAAAATGTTAACTACATATATGCAAAATGAAAATATGCCGTCTGTTTTAAAATACCTGAAATCATTCTCCCTGAAATTGGTTTGGGTTGAGTTGTTGAGTTGGCTTCAAATTTAAGAAAATACATTCCTGTTAATAGCATAGAAGATAATATGCATATTACTTCTTTGTATAAAAGATGTGTTTCCAGTACATTAAGAACAAATCAAGATTTTCTTTCTACAAAACTTGAACTTTTAAATATTAAAATATGTGTACCATATAAAACCTATAACAAGGTATATTTGTTAAGCCTAATTAGCTCAGCTAAGAGATGCTACACAAGAGATACATTTAGACAATATTCTGAGAAAGTTTTAAGTATCTAGATCTATCCAATATCAATGTCCAAGAACTAACTTTTGTTGATCCTCACCAATATTTTTTTTGTGTTAACTATTTTTGAGTTTTAGTCACGTGTAACCAAACTGTACAGATTCACAGAGCTGTAATTGAGTCCAAGTAGCTAATACAAAGGACTAGGCAAGGTCTAATAAATGTTTCATGTCACCCATTATTAGCCTTAACAGATATTTCTACAGGGCAATGAATAATATGAAATCACCATAACTTAAATCAAATTGGACAATTCTGTTGTAATTTAAGTTAAAAATTGGTTTAGGGGTCAGGGCAGCTGCTTGTTGAGGCGCATAGAAGGATTCTCAGCAGGGAGCTGAGAACAGGTTTAATCAATACACGGTTTATTAGGGTGAAACAGGTAAAAGGCAAAATAAGCAATTATCATCAAGGGTTAAGCATATGCTAGTTCTATAAAGTCTGAATATGGTTATCAAAGTTTAGTCACATAAGATAAACAATTATAAGTTCTGGTAAAAGTTGCTCATGGCTGTAGAGAGGTCTGAAAGTTTACTGGCTAGCAGAGTCACATGTGTTCAGTTCTCAGGAGAAGTAGACATGGCGGATGGATGCCTGGTGCACCTCCACCAGTTGCATCTGACCAGGAAAAGAAGCCCCAGCCAAAAAAGGCCCCAGAGTTCTGGCTGCTGTCCTTTTAAATCTATTCAGCCTACCCACAATGCTTTGCACACCAGCACACAGTCTGGATTCACCTACAGTCCACCATGAGCCTGCACAGATCACTGCATACTGTCAGCCAGCCTTCTTTCGCCAAAGCTGACATCAGCACTGTGTCAGGGCATATAGCGTCACCACACAATTCAAATAGAAAATATTATGTAGGCAGTGGTGCACCTGGTTAAGTGCACATGGTACTAAGTGGAAGGACCAATGCAAAGATCTGATGGCCACCAGGAGCAGTGGATTCGTAGTGTCTGCACAGAGGCCCCAGTGATAATTCTGGAGGGAAAATAAAAAATAAACAATAAAAATAAAAAGCTTTATGTGAAAAGCAACCCAGATTTCAATTTATCAAGAGCATGTTTTATTATTTACAGTGAATGAATAAATTTATTTGTAATAATTGTTTTTGCAACAAAAGTTACTAACAAGACCATAATTTAGTGAAAGTTGTTTATGATTTCATCTGAAATCTTACTTTTCTCTCCTGTATTACTTCTTCTCGTCTTTAAGATATTCATTTAAATTTATTTTCAGAAACTTTTTTTCTAAACTGGCAAATTTAATCAGGCTCCAGATTTCTAGTTGTGTCTTTTGTTATTCCATGTTTTTCTTTCATTTGTTCATCATTTTGATTTTGTTCATCAAAGGGATACTGGTTTCCAACACTATATATTTAGGAGTATAGTTTCCAATTTTATTTTTTTCTTATAAAATATTTTTTCAGAAATAACTCTAGTTGTTGACAAAAAGATTACGGTTTCACCTATATTTAACCTAAAGTTACGTGTGTAAATTCCTAACTATTTATTGCGTAGAGACAAAGAGAAATTGAGAGGGAAAGGGGAAATAGAGAGGGAGATAGAAGAGATACCTGCAGCATTTCACTGCTAGTGAAGCGTTCCCTCAGAAATTGGGGACCAGGAGTGTGAACCAGGTCCATGTGCACTCTAAGACATGAAATCTGCCTAAGAGGTACGACCACCTGACACCATGTGTGTAAATTCTTTTTTATTTTATTTATTCCCTTGTGTTGCCCTTGTTGTTTTATTGTTGTAGTTATTTTTGTTATTAATGTCCTCGTTGTTGGATAGGACAGAGAGAAATGGAGAGAGGAAGGGAAAACAGAGAGGGGGAGAGAAAGATACCTGTAGATCTGCTTCACTGCCTGTAAAGCAACCCCCTCCCCTGCAGGTGGGGAGCCTGGGGCTCCAACTGGGATTCTTACGCTGGTCCCGGTCCCTGTACTTTGAGCCACCTGCGCTTAACCCGCTGCACTACCACCCGACTCCCGTGTGAAAATACTTAAATTTACTAATTTCTATTAAGTCTTTAGTGGTGACAATGTAAATTATACAAAGGTTGATTTTAATGTGCAGACCTGAACTGCGTTTTTACACAGTTATTCCTTCAATTAATTTTTTGTTTTTTTGCCTCCAGGGTTATTGCCAGGGCTCCGTGCCTGCATCAGGAATCCACTGCTCCTGGAGACCATTTTTTCCCCTTTTGTTGCCCTTGTTGCTTTATCATTGTTGTGGTTATTATTATTGTTGTTGTTGTTGCTGTCGTTGGATAGGACAGAGAGAAATCAATAGAGGGGAGGCAGAGAGAGGGAGAGAAAGATAGACACCTGCAGACCTGATTCACCGCCTGTGAAGTGACTCCCCTGCAGGTGGGGAGCCAGGGGCTCCAACTGGGATCCTTACACTGGTCCTTGCGCTTGGCTGCACATGCGCTTAACCCGTTAAGCTACCGCCTGACTCCTCAGTTAAAATATTTTTAGATGTATGACATCACACCAAGCTCACCATCAAAGAATCAGTGCCCCTCCACCATATTTCACTGGACTCCTTTATTCTTCTACCCTTTATTTCTTTTCCCATCACCTTTTATCCTCTGATAACCTCGATTCCATTGTCTGAATCCAAGGTTTTTCTTTTATTTAGTTTAGTCCTTTTGTGTGATTTTCTTTCTTTATACTTCACCTATGAGTAAAATCATATGCTGTTTGTCCTCTTTCTTGTGTATATCACTTAACCCCCTTATGGCCCATCCATGTTGTTACACATGCAAGATTTTAACTTTTTTTTTCTATAAATACAATTTGCATAGAATGCTTTGTGCTTACATGAAGCTGCATGTATCACACTTACATTCATTTACATCAATGGGTAATTAGGGTGTTTTAATATCTTAGCTACTGCAAATAGTTCTACAAAGAAAATAATTGTATATATATATTACTTGTGTATACTTTGGAAAGTTACCTAGAAGTGGAATCTTGCTGGATTGTAAACTAATTTTATTTTATTTTTTTGAAGTGCTTTCATACTGATTTCCAGAGTGGATGCATTTATATTATTCTGAAATACAGACATGAGCTTCACACCAAAGCAGATGTTTTCCCTAAGGAAAATTATAAATTATTGGGAGTCAGGCGGTAGTGCAGGTTAAGTGCAGGTGGCACAAAGTGCAAGGACTGGCATAAGGATCCTGGTTCAAGCCCCCGGCTCCCCACCTGCAGGGGAGTTGCTTCACAGGTGGTAAAGCAGGTCTGCAGGTATCTATCTTTCCCCCTCCTCTCTCCATTTTTCTCTGTCCTATCCAACAATGACATCAGTAACAACTATAATAACTACTACAATAAAACAAAGGCAAAAAAAGGGAATAAATAAATATTTTGAAAAAAGAAAAATTATATATTGTTTACCAAAAACATGGAGAGGCAAATGTGAAGAATCGGGGGGAGTAATGATGGTGAAGTAAAATCTCTATCTCATTCTCTTCCAGTTGAAGAGAACATCTATCAGGATCTACTCCATGGATCTAACATCAAAAAGTCTCTATCTTTTGTGACCACCTCCCTCAGTGATTCTAGTTTCTGCCAGATATCTGGGCTCATGTGAATAAATAGTAAATCATCATCCTAAAAACAAAAGCAACTTCATAAAGTAACTGATCTCTGGTTGTCTTGCCTAACTTTATGTACAGTTAGAGCTAGCTAATGCTTTCCTAAATTGTTCTCTATTAAGTAATCTCTATTGGATTACCTTATGCCAGTTCCATTTTCTGATTGAAGCTAATTGGTGCCATTGTTTTAGTGTCCTAACATCTCTGAAATGGAAGTGGTTCGTCACTTTCTTGATGAAATAGCTAAAATGAATTACTTGAAATTGCCTGTGTTTTTGCATCAAAGTCTGCATAGTGGTAAATAAGCTTCCTTGAAAGAAGCAAACTCAGAGAAGATGGAGAACATTATTTTAAGAAACTGCCTCATTCCCTCCCCCAAAAGACATTATTGGGGAAAAGGAGCACCCTGATCAAGGGGGATATATGATTCAAAAGAATCAGCATTTCATATAAAGGCAATCTAAGAGCATCTTAACAAATATGTTTTGGTCATATTTTAATTTTCTCTATTTGGAAAAGTATGACCTACTAAGTGTTAACTTTTTTTGCAACATGAACTAAAAAGATGTCAATAGACGGTATTTTATTATAGCTTTAATTGGCATCAACTTTTTCTATTGGCTCATAAAACAATCAGGCTCTCACAATTTACAGTCTTTTAGATTGAATAAAATATAACATATGTTGGGAGTCGGGCTGTAGCGCAGCGGGTTAAGCGCAGGTGGCGCAAAGCACAAGGACCGGCATAAGGATCCCGGTTCGAAGCCCGTCTCCCCACCTGCAGGGGAGTCGCTTCACAGGCGGTGAAGCAGGTCTGCAGGTGTCTATCTTTCTCTCCTCCTCTCTGTCTTCCCTTCCTCTCTCCGTTTCTCTCTGTCCTATCCAACAATGACAACAACAATAATAACTACAACAATAAAACAACAAGGGCAACAAAAGGGAATAAATAAATTAAATAAAATAAAATAAATTAAAAAAAAATATATATATAACATATGCACAAACCAATAACTAGAAAGATCATCTCCAGACTCACCATAGGAATTTGTATGATTTGTTTGTTCCTTCGGAATTTTAACTTCTCAGTGTTCTAATATTATTTAAGTGGTAGGATCTACATTCAAACCTAGTTCACCAATATTTCTTTCCAAATTATTTAAAATGACTTCTTTGGTCTTAAATCAACCAGCACTTCCTTTACTCATAGAAGGACCAATGATCATTGGTATTTCCTTTTTTATGGTGAAAAAACTTCAAAATTATCTCTTAATTACCACCGTGCTACACTTAAATTTAAGATGTATCCAATGAGTTAATATTGGAAAATGGATGGACTCCAAATATGAAGTCTTCATTTGATTACTTTAAGAAATGGGACAATCATGGTAACTTTAGAAGAATGCCTTCCAGATCTATCAATTCTGGATTTTGAGAGAAGGGCACAATTACAAATTGAGGGTTTCCAAATAAGACCCCTGATTGTCAGGATGATGAGTTATACAACATGGGAAGAAACACATATACAGTAAATAGAAAACTCGGGACACTGTTTAAAACACTTCATAGATATTTACTCCTTTTATTTTTCCAATAACTCACAAGTTTTATCTTCAATTTATACATAGTGGTTATTGCAAAAACTTCAGGATTATGTGGAGAAAGAACAGGAAATGTGCATAATTGCAGAGTACAAATATTTATACATTTTTACAGATTGTCACTAACCTTAATGTCTTCCATGTCATAGGTACTATGATATAAAATGATTAAACCTCTGAATACTAAAAAAACCCATTATTTTATTATAAGTCATCTGCTTGCAAATGACCATAGTTAATAAAATAATTCACATACTATCTTTTTTTCTGTATGTGGCAGTTCTATTTCTTCCAATTGTTAATAAAACTTCATTGAAGAAATCTTGGTTTATAGGATTTTTGTTGTCACAAGGGCATATTTCCACATTTTCCCAAGATAAATGTCAGTACATCTGACCCTCAAATAAATCATCATCTTATTTCATCCTTCTTTTCCCTCACTGAGTCTCTGAATCGCCTCTAATAGACTACAGTCCATTGAGGATTCACCCTTCATTGTCATTTGCTTTGTTTCTTAACAGTGTATCAGTGAGTGGGGTTATCCAGTATTTCTCTCTCTCTTTTTCTTTTTCTTTCTGGCTTATCTCATTTAACATGGTTCCCCCTAGTTCTACCCATTTTGTAGCAAAGGAGAATATAACACTGTTTTCTACAGCTGTTAATATCATTACTGATATCGTAGCTTATCAATAACTTTCATAAAAATGACTCTGTCACATCATTTAAGAAGTTAGGTCATATATAAAAACTGTGCCCATGTAAAGATGAAAATAGTTCACATTACTTACTGCTGCATAACAAATAACTACAGTATTTAGTAGATTAACTCCACAAAGTTTTATTATATCACAATTTCTGAGCATAATGAATTCAGACATAGTTTAGCTATGCTTTTGACTCAGGATCCTTAGGAGGTTGTACTCAAGCTGTTCACTAGCCTTCATTTCTATGATTTGAGGATAAAGAATATTTCTAGGGGTTGGGCAGTAGCGTAGCGGGTTAAACGCACATGGCACTAAGTGCAAGGACCAGATTAAGGATCCTGGTTCGAGGCCCCCACTCCCCACCTACAAGGAGGTCGCTTCACAGTGAAGTAGGTCTGCAGGTGTCTATCTTTCTCTTCCCCTCATTGTCTTCCCCTTCCCTCTCGATTTCTCTCTGTCCTATTCAACAACAATGACATCAATAACAACTACAATAATAACCATTAACGATAAAACAAGGGCAACAAAAGGGAAAAAATAGCCTCCAGGAGCAGTGGACTTGTGGTGCAGGCACTGAGTCCCAGCAATAACCCTGGAGGCAAAACAAAAACAAAAAAATATTTCCAAGCACAGCACGTTCACATGGTCAGTAATAAGATGTTGCAGTTTATGTCCATGTGGACCTCCTCATTGAGTCTAGCTCCACCCCGAGCCCCTATCTAGTGATTCAAGAGAGTTAAAACCACTTAAGAAGTTATAAGACACCTTATGTCATAATTAATAAAATAGACCAATTTTAATGCAACTCACAATGGAGTGTGAGTAACTTGGTAGCATTAGAGATTATCTTTAAGGCTAATTACAAGAGAGCCCCAGATTTATAATCCTAAAACCTGAATTACTAGTCTTTTGGTTAGTAGAGGAAGAGGAAATCCTATTCTTGTCCTCCCTCAAAGCTCTGTTACAAAAGTTGATGCTTGTCCTTCCATTTTAGAGGAATCAGATATACTCTTGATTATATTTCATCCTTGGGAGACATTGCTATTATATATCTGAACAGCAAATTGATGTGCTGTATACATCACTAAAATCCGGAGTTCTCTTGCTCTTGCTCATTTTCCAATGAAAATAATGAATGTGTTAGAATTATATTGCTAATAAAACACTGATGCTTTTTTTAAAATTGGAATTAATGGCTTACAGTCAACAGTAAAATACAGTTGTTGGTACATGTGTAACATTTCTCGGTTTTCTGCAAAACACTCTACCCCACCCCCCACCTAGGTGCCCCTCTGCCATCATGTTCCAGGAGTAGAACACTACCACCTTGTACCTCCCCCCCTCCACCTCTTTCCAGAGTCCTTTACATTGGTGCAATACACCAAATCCAGTCCAAGTTTTGCTCTGTTTTCCCTGCTGTTCTTATTTTACTTCTGTGAGTGGGGTCATCCTCAATTTTTTTTAATTATTATTTTATTGAGATGCTAGTGAAATACACCATATTTGTGTATGTATGTGTACGGTTTCCCAATTCTGCGTAACAGGTGTCTGCTATATACTCTGTTCCTCCCAAGCCTCCACTCCCTCCGGACCCCCTATACATCCCCTTCCCAGAGTCCCCTGCCTTAGTGCAGTACACCCTCAGTCCAAGTTTCATTCTGTGTTCTCCTTTTCTGTTACCCAAGTTCCCTCTATATGTGGAGTCATCCAGTATTCATCCTTCTCTTCCTGACCTGTACCACCCAACACTTTTCCATCAGTTTCCAGTGAATCTCAAAGAAAAAAAAGAGAAAGAGAGAATTTAGAGTATTCTGGGAAGGCATGACACCACAATTCCGTCAGGTATGCCTTAATCTTAAACACCTACACCCAGATAATTGGATTCTAGCGACACAGGCACTTACATCAGGCAATTATGGGGCACCCGCTATGACGCAGGTCTATGCAGTTGCCCCACGTAAGCAAAACGGGGCCTGCTTTCAGTGCGGACGCCAAGGACATTGGCATAACCAATGTCCTGATAAGTTGCGACCACTCCTCCAGTCAGGGAAACCACGCCTCCAGCCAGAGCAACCCCGCTTTCAGTCAGGGAGTCAGAGACCACGTACTGTTTGTCCAAAATGTCGTAAGGGGTTTCATTGGAAGAGAGATTGTTGGTCCCAATTTCATAAAGATGGTTCACCCCTGAATGGTACAAATTCGGGGCCTGAGATTTTGTGGACCACTCCTGTTTTAGAACAAGGTCACCCTTCTATGACAGTAAAGATTGGCAATATTCCTTTTAAATTTTTGATTGACACAGGGGCAGCAAAGACGATTTTAAGGCAAGAAGAGGTTCCCCAAGATTGGGAACTCATCCCTGGACCCAGTTTACATGGAATAGGAGGGATGACGAGAGCATTTTGCACACGAGACTCGCTTATGTGGGAAGACCCAGAAGTTTCTACCAGACACTTCCGCCCTTTGGTAGCTAATATTAGCACCAACTTACTGGGCAGGGATCTTCTGGAATGTCTTGATGTTAGGATATCCACAGACACCTCTGCAGAGCGTAAAACTCATTCCCGCGATACCAGGTCTATTCAGCACCCCCAATACTAAATGCCACTGTTCGTAGCCAAACACCCCGCTTAAGCTGGCTTTCTAATGAGCCTGTCTGGGTGGAACAGTGGCCTTTACCTAGGGATAAGCTAAAAATTTTAAAAGAGCTCGTCCGAGAGCAGTTGTCCTTGGGACACATTCGTCATTCTCGAAGCCCATGGAATACTCCTGTCTTTGTGATTAAAAAGCGCTCGGGAAAATGGCGCCTCCTTCAAGATCTCCGTGCATTAAATAAAACCATGCAGGTCTGGGGCTCCCCCCAAAGGGGTTTGCCTCTTGCTTCTGCAATTCCCACGGGAATTCCAATCATAGCTATTGATATACAAGATTGTTTTTTCTCTATCCCCTTGCATCCGCGAGATTGTAAACGTTTTGCCTTCTCTGTTCTGTCTATTAATAACGCCAGCCCCGCTGATAGATTTGAATGGGTGGTGCTGCCCCAGGGTATGGCCAATAGTCCTACAATTTGTCAGGAGGCTGTTAAATCTGCCCTTGTCCCATATATTCATAAGGGCCTTAATATTTTTCATTATACAGATGATATTTTAATATGGGGAAAATCAGATACAGATCTCTATGCCTTACATGATTTTCTCATTCCTGCATTAAAGAAAAGCGGCCTTAATGTAGCCCCTGAGAAGATACAGCTAATCCCTCCAATATCCTTCCTAGGTTCAGAGATTTCTCTAATGCAAATTCATCCCTTAAAACCTAATGTTACCTTCCCTTCTAACCTTACTCTTGCTTCTTTACAAAGTTTTCTAGGAAATTTAAATTGGCTTAGGCAGTATCTCTATCTGCCCACAAGCTGCCTCCAACCACTGTTTGACCTGTTGAAAGGAAACAAACAGCCCTCTTCAAAACGTAAGTTAACTCCTGAGGCGTCCTTGGCACTGGAAAGGGTTAACCAGGCCCTCCAGGACATGCACCTTGTTCGATTCTCCCCCTCCTCTCCGGTAAACCTTCTAATCTTCAACTCCACCCCCACAGTAGTAGGGGCACTGTGGCAAGACCATGGGGTTCTCGAATGGCTTCACACGCCAGTAGGAGGAGCTCCAAGACTCCTCACTGAGATAGATGCATTAGCATTCATGGTTCGCCAAGGGAGAAATAGGTCTGTGCAAGTCTTAGGGAAAGAACCGGATTTAATCATTCTGCCCTTTTCTCTCACAGATACAGAGTGGCTTATACGCCATCATTCCTGCTTTGCCATAAGCTTCGTGGGGTTTCCAGGACAAATAGATAACCATTTTCCTTCTAATAAGTTGATAGCTTCTTTACCTCTTCTGCCTCTACTAGCACCTAAACTTTTCTCTCGGGATCCCATTCCCTCTGCTCCTACAATCTTTACTGATGGCGGAAAAAGGGGAGCTGCTGCCCTTATATATTACCCAGACAAACAATCTCCTAAACCTCTCTTTACTGAGCTTCCTGATAATTCCACTCAGTACAAAGAACTTTATGCTGTTTTTCTTGCACTAAAAGCTGTACCAGAATCCTTCAACCTTTTTTCTGACAGTGTGTATACTGTTAACTTACTTCCATGGCTTGCTCGTTCATATGTGAAAATTGATGACAACCCACTTTCCCCTCTCTTGATTCAAATCGCCTCTATGCTCTGTTCTCGAACCCAACCACTGTATATTCAACACCTTCGTTCCCACAGCCCTCTTCCTGGTTCCCTGTCCGAAGGGAATGCCGCAGTTGACCGCCTTGCCTCCACAGGAACTTTCCCAGTCTCTGTCTCTGATCCTGCTAATTTTCACTCTCTAACCCATTTTAATCTTAAAGGCCTTCAAGCTCGATTCCCTGATGTTCCTGTATCACAGTTAAAACATATCCTTCCTACATGCTCTTCTTGTGCAAGTCTCATAAAGACACCTGCTATCCAGACCCTTGGGGTTAACCCCCGAGGTTTAAAAGCTAATGCTATTTGGCAAATTGATGTCACCCACATACCAAACTTTGGCAAACAAAAATATGTGTTTGTCTCAATTGATACCTTTTCTAAATTTATGTGGGCTACAGCTCAGACAGGAGAAAGTGCTAAAAAGCTTGTAAGCAATATGCTCTCTTGTTTTGCCGTTATGGGGGTCCCATTATTTTTGAAAACAGACAATGTACCTATGTTTACAAGCAAACAATTTAAAGATTTTTGTTCCCTCTGGAATATTACTCATACCACGGGCATTCCCTACAATCCACAGGGACAAGGCATTGTCGAGAGGGCCCATCAAACTCTGAAGGCTCAACTAAATAAAGATAAAGGGGGAACATATCCCCCCAATATCCAGCTAGCAAAAGCCTTAACTACGTTAAATCTCTTTAATATTTACAATAACTCGGCCTTACCCCCTATTATTCTTCACTGGCAAACACCATCTACCCTCCCATCTATTAAGGTCAAATGGAGAGACCCACTCGATAAAATTTGGAAAGGGCCTGACCCATTATTGACCATGGGAAGGGGTTTCGCATGCATTTTCCCTCAAAATTTCTCTAAACCTGTCTGGGTTCCTGACCGCCATGTCTGACAATACCCGCAGGATGGTGCTGTTATTCCTGAAGAACAAGAAATACTACAAGAGGACCAGATGCAGGATACATCCCAGGATCCGTAATACGACATGGCAGAACCTACAAAATCTGGCTCACAGAGACCTCTCTCCTACCCTTTCCCTGTATGTCTTATGTTATAACTGGCCAGTTGTTTTTGTGAGTGAGTGTGTTGAATGACAAAAAAAAACTTTTTTTTTTTTTTGCATGACCCATCTGCTTGGAGTACTCTAAAAGGTAATTGGCCTTATATAAAAATGCTGGATGTAGCCAAAGTTTCTGGAGACGTCCAGAAACATTCCAAAAATTTTTTTTCTTTCTCCCTCTTTTGAATTTTATATATAGTTTTGGTATATATGTAAGTGTTTAGTCTTAAACTGTGTGACTAATGACAGATTTAAATTTGTTTTTAAATAATGTGTTTTTATAACAAAAGTTCTTTTTCCTCCAGTTTGTTATAACTAAATGTTTATGGGTATGTCTCAAGTTTGGTAACACTAACTTAACGGTCAAAAGTGTAACCCTACAGCTACACTTTTACCAGATTAGGTAAAAATTAATTTGTTAAGGTAACTTACTATTTAGGCAAAAGTTCAACGTGACTATTCATTCCCAAAACTAAACTATATAAATTTTATATACAGGACACCTTTGAAGGGCCCCCAAAGGTGCCCTGTAAACTATCTTGTGGAAATTAATCCACAACAGATCTGGCATCAATCTGGCACTGTAAACGTTGAAATCATTGTCACGAATATGCGTTAACTCTCTAAGCAATTTGAGTCTGTTTAAAATACATATTTTAGCTAAAATTGGTCTCAAGATCCTGCAGTAGAGGCTGCTACAGGAGGTCACATTAGATGACCTTTAAATAAAATCATAAAGAGATTCTAAACCAATTATAATCATCGAGGTATCAACTATAACAAACCTATAACTTGTTACAAGTTCAAATTAACCACGAGAAGCAGATTGTTTGTGTTTCTTTCACAGGAATCCCGGAAAAACCATCTGAACCCCTGCACACCCTGACGTCACCCACTACATGGCACGACTACCGTGGCACATCCCCCGAAACCCTAGATGTCACTCAACGCGATCTGAAGAACCTGATACACAGACTCCAAGGACAGAACTTTCTTCATGCCTGGCTACCGTTCCTGCTTCTGACCTGCTTGTCACGTGTTGGCAGTTCCAGCTAGCTATCTACAGAAAAGCAACATTCCAGCGCCTGACCTCCCTCATGCAGCGTTGCATCCCCTGCCAATTCTTCCCCTAGCCATCTACTTCGGACTGAGACTTGTATCGGACTTTCTGACATACCCTATATACATTTTACACAATTTTGAAGCAGCTTATTTCCCTTCACACTGCTGGTTTTTCATAGACTGATCCTGAGTAATTCATAGACTTTACAGACTGTTGCCTTGAGGACTATACAATGCCAAATAGCCCAACTGTTTGGTGGGTCATGCCTCCCGCCTCCCCTTCATTATGTACCCTTGCCCCTTTCCCCACCCAAGCAGGGAATGTTCCTTTACACACCAATCCTTCCCTTCACACCACACTGGCTTTTACTACTCCCCTACTTGTCCCTTCATATTTTGTTATATCATTTAGGCTTATGCCCAAAAGGTTTCTGCTCCATGATAGTCTTTTACAGACTTTGTACATCTTATGCTATTACTAGATAGAAAGATAGAAAAGATGTAGAGATATTGTGAAGAGATGGTTGAGCAGGTTGCGCTTAAACCTATGAGATGAGTCTCTCCAGGTAAGTCTCTCTCTCTAAAGAGGGGTTGAGCACAGGAGGACGCATAAATCTCACAAGGTTCGCAGCCATTTAAGCCTTCCCTCCTCCACAGAAAGTTCTACATCTTCCCACCTGAGCATGGCATTCCTCTAAAACATTTAAGCCTGCTCCATTCCATTTTTCTTTACTGTGTCCATTTAGATATAAAGGGATAGGAGATGTTGCTGAGGAGTTATTCTGATGCAGTCTCCGCCCCCAGGTTTTTCTATGCCCCGCAAAATCCTAGAGTGCCCCCTTTCAACCAATCCTGGCCCTACACGGCACCCCTGGTTGTCGCCCAATAAAAAGCCCCCTCACCCCTCCCCTCGCTCTCTCTGAGCTCTCGGCTCTCCCTCTCTGAGGTCTCGCTCCCTGCTCTCCCCCCGTGGTCGGCCATTGCCGGCTGGCTCCACGTGGTCTGAACCAAACCTCCCCCCCATCCTATAATAAAGATTTGTGTAACCCTTTGCTCTGGACGTCCGCTCTCTTCTCCGCGGTGCAGCCCGACACCAGACCACCGCAACAACAGAGTATCTACTCTGATGTCTATGCTGTAGATAGTTGCCCTTGGTTCACAAATATTGGTTATATCACTCTGTCCATTTGCCCTCCCCTTTTCCTGTTTGCACCCAGCTCCCCTCTCTGCTGATGCTGCTGTTTTGAGTTCCCACTTATATAATCTACTACAGATTATCTCATTTGAAGTTGGAGTTCCTTCACTTCTTTTCCTCTAGGACTCCTTTCAGTAATTCTTGCAAGACCAGGTTAGTGGTGGTGAATCCCTGCAGTTTCTATATGGTTGTGAAGCATTTTTCATTCATCCTTGAAGGACAGTTTGACAGGATAGAATACTTATTGCTGTTATTTACAAAGAACTTTATCTTAGATACTAACAGGACCAGTTGATTCTGATCTACCTGGTCTAAAGAATGTAGGTAATTTAGTATTGGTATTTGTATTAAGTATTTGAAAAAACATTATTTTTAGAAATGTTTTTAACAATTGAAGCCCTGTGTCAGAATTCAACAAGTTCACATATTTAAAACATTAAGTACTTGGGCTAAAGGAATATATACTCAGAAATAAAATTTAGGTATCTTAAGACACTGAGACATTCAATCTGTTTTTCCTCCTGATATACTGAATAGTGATTTACAAGATTATAAGTTAACAGGAATATAGTTTAACACCATTCCCACCACAAAAGGTCTGTATCCCTATCCTCAGCCTGCTACAGTGGACCATAAAAATCTCCCCGTGCCCCCAGTATCTTTTACTTTGGTGAAATACTCCAAACCCAATCCAAATTATGCTTTGTGTTACCCTTTCTGTTCTTCTTTCTCAACTTCTATGAGTGAGATCATCCCAAAGTCATCCTTCTTTATGACTTACGTCAATTAATAGAATTCCTTCAAGCTGCATCCAAGATGAAGTGAAGAGGGTGAATTCACCTTTTTAATAGCTGAGTAGTATTCCATTGTGTGTATATAGACCACAACTTGTTCAGCCACTCATCTGCTGTGGCTTCCAGGTTTTGACTACTACAAATTGTACTGCTATGAACATAGATATACACTTATTTATTTTTGGATGGGTATGCTTTAACTCCTTAAGATATATCCCCAGGAGGAGAATTGCTGGGTTATAAGGAGGACCCATTTCAGCCTAGTGAGGATTCTCCACAGACTGCTCTCCACAGAGGCTGGACCAATTTACATTCCCATAAGCAGTACAGGAGGGTTCTTTTGCTGCCACAACCTCTCCAGCATTGTTGTTGCTATCTTTTCTGATGTATGACATTCTCACAGTGCTAACTCATATTTGTCTTTATTTACATTTCTCTAACAATCAATGACTTGGAGCATTTTTTCATGTTTGTTGGCCTTTCGGATCTCTTCTGTGGTGAATATTTTGCTCATAGCCTCTCCCCATTTTTGAATAGTGAATGGGGTCTTTTTGTTGTTGCTGCTGAGTTTGGTGATCTCTGTCTCTATTTTGGTTTGAGCCTTTTGTCTGATGCAAGGCAAGATCCCCTCCCATTCTGTAAGGGGTCTCCTTGTTTGTGTAGTGGTTTCTTTTGCTGTGCAGAAGTTTCTCAATTTGATGTAGTTCCCTGGCTTATTTTTGATTTTTGTTTTCCTTGCAATTGGATTTGTGTTATTAAAAAAAAAAAGGAGTAACTGCAGCCAACAGGAGTAAACACAGAGAACCAGGGAAGAAATTTAACAGATTAACAGAACATATATATATATGCTCACAGTTGGGGAGGGTGTTGGCTTGATAAAAGTTATGCCTGATTGTTTCAGTGGGCACACATAACAGCCTGTCTGCTTGCTTGGGACTGTCTGTAGTTCCAATTACGCACGGTTACATGGGTCTGCCCTACATTCTGAGAAAAGGTTCAGCCTTGGAATCTTGTTTGATGAGTTAGGGGGTGGGGGCTCTTTTTCTCTAGCTGCTCCTATTTGCCAAATAAGCCACTTCTGGCCTGGGGGGGAGGGGTGGATTTGAGAGGTGCAATGAGAGACCCACTGCTCAACTCTCCTTTGTCTTTTTAGCACCTTTTTGCCAATTTTTAAGTGGGTTATAATTTTCCACCATGGTTTCTCTTTGTCCCCTCCTCTGTAGTTTCTCTCTTAATGGCCTGGAAATCCTGCTTCCATTTAGAATTGCCAGGATCTGAAGAGACTTGTTGAGGAGAGTCAGCCTAGGTGCTGTCTTCATGCTACTATGTTGACTGTTGTTTTTCCCCATCTTTGTGTTGGCGGGGACAGACTGTGGGTCTCTCCACTCAGAAAGGCATTTAGGAATTTTCTTCCCCTTTGACTGAGTAATAGTTGAATGGAGCATAGCTAAAACGGTAACTAAAGGAGGCATTATGCTTCCAGAAAACTCTCAAGATAAAGTATTGTAAGCAACAGTAGTAGTTGTTGGACCCAGCTCTAAAGAGAAGGGTGGAGAGATTAAACAAGTTAGTGTGAATGTTGGGAGATAAAGTTCTTCTACCAGAATATAGAGGCATCAAACTGATTCTAGATGACAAAGTTTATTTCTTATTTAGAGATGATATTCTTGGAAAGCATGTAGACTAAAAATACTGTTTAAGTGGTATCATGTGAAGCTGCTTCATCCCACTGAATTCCTGAAATATTTCCTTATTATCTAATTTCCATAGTTCTCGTTTATAATAAACTAATGATATCCAAACTTAATGCCACCCAGTGTCTAAAATTTAATTTCACTGTACTGATAAATGTAGTTCAAATAAAAATATATACATAAAAGAGATATACTACATCCATTAAAATAAAATGGATAGAACTGAAGGTGATTATACTTAGTGAAATAAACAGGTGAATAATAACTAACAGATGGTTTTGTTCACATGTAGAGTATAAAGAAAGCATACAAACTTATAAAACCAAACAAAAGCAAGTAAGACACTGCCTCAGATTTTGTGAGAACGCTGGTGGTTATAGAGTGAGGAGGCACAGAATTCTGGTGGTGATTGCAATGTGTAACTATACCCTTGAAATCTTATGATAACTAAAAAACAAACATACAACATAATATAAATGAAAGTTTGAAGCATATTTACCATTACTTACTTCTATTTCTCATAATACTGTTAAGAAAATGGCTTTAAAATTCATTGGTTAGTGGAGATCTAATAAAAGAAGTTACCTTAATTTAACGAGTGAGAAATTTGCTAAGATACAGTAACTTTTTTGACAGCTCAAGAAAAATCATATAAAGTGTTACTAGTTAATTCTACAGTATTGGGCTTATTTTTTTTAAACAGTTTCTCTGTACCACTTTAAAATAATTTAAAATCATTTTATTGTTCTGCATACAATAACTCAGACATTTATTGATATTTATAAAACTCAAGTGCAAAATAATAAACTTGGCTTTTCTTCCCCATAAAAATGGCAAAACATCTTGGTAAAGAAAATTTTTAATTATTTTTACACATCAGTTGGCTGTTGGGGATTTACAGTTCTTTAAAATACAACACCAGCAAAATAATTAATATTAACTGATTAGTACACAAAAGAATTGACAGTAATATGGTAAGCAAGAAACAAATGATTTGAAAACACTGTTTTAAAGCAGTTTCAAATATACTTCTATTACAGTACAGTTTACTCCCAAGAACTGAGCCCATTAAGAGCACTTCTATACATACAAAAACATAAGAAAATGTACAGTACTTATTGCAACAACAAATTAAAGATTACCATAATATATATATATATATAACTTAAATTACCCCCCCATTGATAAAGTGGCTTCTTATTCCTTAAACATAGAAATCCTGCTCTTCATTGTAGAAAGATGAAATCCTCTCATCAAAAGGCACATTCTTATCTGCAAGGGAAAAAAAAAATCATAAATGCTCATCTTGGGACAAATTTAAGCACATTTTAAAATGTTCCCCAGGGTTAGGTGGCAACTCATCCAGTAGAGCACACGTTACCATGTGTGAGGACCAGAGTTCAAGTCCCCAGTCCCTGCCTTCAGAGGAGAAGCTTCATGAGTGATGAAAAAGTCTGCAAGTGTCTCTCCTCTGTCTCTCTTCTACTTTCAATCAATAAAGAGAAAAAACAGGTCAAAGAGAGAGAGAGAAAGAGAAAAAAAAAAAGAATTCTGGCCACTGTTTACAGTAGTCATGCAAACACTGACTCCTAGCCATTACCTGCATAGAAAGTTAAAATATATATTTATATATAGTATCACCCAAATACAGTAGAGCAGCAGGAAGATACTAAAGCATTTGAACTAAATAAAATGAATATTGTGTGATGGCTTTGCCAATCTAAATGATATCAGATACTATCTTTTGAATTGCAATTCTAGATTTCTCAAAATTTTATTTATAGGTAGTATTGATAATGAAAGACTGTTAGAAATAATTTACTTATATTATTTTAATGAGAGGGAGAGCAACAGAGACAGAGACACACACCAGAGCACACTGCTCAGCTCTTATTATGGTGGTGCCAGGAATTGAACCTAGGACCTCAAGACTTCAAGCATGAGAATCTTCTGCAAAACCAATATGCTATCACCTCACTCCAAAAGACTATTCCACAGTCAAGACTCAAGTTATACACTCTTATTAATAGTCATAACTTGCTTTCATTGGCTTAAGCACACAGTATTGTTATTTTTTTTTTCTGTAATTTCTTCATAATGGCAATACTGCTTTAATGGTAAATATAATTCTTGTTTTTTTTTAAAAAAAAATTTTAAGTTTTTAAAAAATATTTTCCCTTTTTTTACCCTTATTGTTTTATTGTTGTAGTTATTGTTATTGTTGCTATCGATGTCGTCATTGTTGGATAGGACAGAAAGAAATGGAGAGAGGAGGGGAAGACAGAGAGGGGGAGAGAAAGATAGACACCTGCAGACCTGCTTCACTGCCTGTGAAGCGACTTCCCTGCTGGTGGGGAGCCGGGGGCTTGAACTGGGATCCTTCCGCTGGTCCTTGTGCTTTAAGCCACATGCGCTTAACTTGCTGCACTACCGCCCGACTCCCTCCTCTTCTTCTTTTTGATCGAGATAGTAGAAGAGACGACAGTGCCAAACCTTCTTTCAATGTAACAGGAACTAGGTTTCAATCTAGGTCAACACATAGAAAAGCAGCACTCTGAGCTATTTTGCCAGCATGATAAATATAATTCTTAACTGAGCTTATTTCTAAATACTTAAAAATGAATTCACTACTATTATCTTGTCAAAAGTTGTCATTTTTTTTTAATCCCTAAACTAGCCTTTGCTTCTACTTTGATATCTTTACCAGAGAACGATAGAAAAAGCTTCAAAATACTGGGCTGTTGTTATTCTGCATGCTCACCCCACCCCCCAACTCTAATTCATCTTTCACAGATCATTTCTGTAGAACATAAATCTCATGACATAACTGTCTTACTAGTAACAGCTAATTTATGACTATGTTCACAAACGATAAAATCCAAATCTTCAATACATCTTTTTTTTGTTGGGGGCGCACTAAAGTTATTGCTAGGGATTAGGGTCAGCCTGAAGACTCAACTGCTCCCAATGACCAGTTTCCCCACGCCCCTTCTGTGGTAGAGGATTAGACAGAGTAGAACAGAGAGAAGGAGAGAGAAAGACAGAGGTAAGGCACCTGTAGCACTGCTTTGCCACTTGTGAAGCTTCTCCTCTGTAAGCAGGGACTGAGGGCATGAACCGGGTCTTGCACATGGTCCTATGTGTGCTCTGTCAGGTGTACCACCATTCAATCTTAATATATTTTTTTACAAACATACTCTTCATTTTGCCCTATATGTGACACATCTTCCAAGACTAGTGCATATATCCTATGGTGCTCACTGGGTGGCCTCGAAACCGAAGTAGCTGCTGGCTTTCCCATCACCAATTCAAGAGATGTGCGTGATGCAGAAAGGAACGCCAGGAGAAATTCAGGTATGAACTTCCAATTTTATTCAGAAAAAGAGAGGGCTTATATAGCAAAGTGGAACAAAGAACATTTTTCACATATGTCAGTAATCATAGGTTTCCAAAAGGTCAGTACCCCTATGGTGGGGAGGGCTAAGAAATGACGAGAATTGGTGTGATACCAAAAGGTCAAGACAATTAGTTACCATGAAGCAAGAGATGTTAATTATCTAAAGGTATTAAGAAAAACATGGCGATTAAACCAGCAGAGTGAGATAAAGCAGAGAAGGGCAGAGCATTGATGTAAGGCATGGTGATCAAAGAACGGAGAAATAAGATGTGTGGGGGTTTCATTGTTAAGTTACTGCCAAGGCAGGGTGATGAAGTGTATTTTGCATGTGATCAAAGATGCTGAACTTATAGTTAACTTTAAATGAACTTTAAAGCAGGCAACCATTTGGTTTGCAGCAGGAAAATGAGTTAAGTGTTAGAAGTTGCAGGCCTCTGTGAAGCCTGGGAGACTGACAATGGGGAACCGAGTCAGGAAAGCATTTCTCTCTAAGCTCTATCCCCAAAAAGGGAGAGAATGACAGGTGGGGTGTCTTTCCAGACCTCCATCTCAAGGATGGGGGAGTTTCCCTATGCTCTACCATGCTTTCACATACTCCCACACTATGTTCTACAGAAGACTACAACTTGCACATTCAAGTTTATGTAACTGGTAACACTGCCTTGTGCTTTGAACTCCGATTGCAATGTAACTATCCTGTTATCAAACTTTTGATGAAATATCATGGGGGGGTAGCAACAACTTTCTCATGAAAATAAAAAATCTTAAATACAGCTCAAGTATCACTTCCTTAGTGAGTTTTCCTGTTTCTATCACATAGTCAGTTTTACATAGATCCTACAGCATTAAAAAAAAAAAAAAAGTAAAGTTGTAGCAAGGCAAATCAAAAGTCTCAAGTGCTCTAGAAAATTCATACAGAAACTGTAGAAAGTGGCATGACAGACCTCAAGAAGTTGGGAGACAGAACCAAAGAGAATACAGTATAATCTCTGTGGGTTTGTTAATAAGAGACACTTGGCAAGGAAGTAGGATTAAGGAGACCTCCCACCACCAAAGTGAGCAGAACTGCAAGTGTACACATAAGAACAGAACTGTATTACATAGTCTCTAAAACACACATTTTTCATATTTAATGTCTCTGAATGTGTGATACACCTTCGAGCTGATGGCACTGTTATTTGACAGGTGATTCTTAAATAGCTGCTACCGGCAATATGCACACAAAATTGGTCAAAGCCTTTGTACTGCTCTCACTTCAACTGAATCATATTTATCACTGACATAAGAACTATGTTTTCATGCTGTTTAAAAATGCCTTCAAAAAGATAATAGCTGCCCATTATTGAACAGGTTAAAAAGACAAAAAAGAACAGTTGGTCATTTTTTTTTTTTATTAGTGAAGTAGCATTTATCACTGGAAAAATAGAGTAAATTACAAGTAGATATTTTTATCAAGACACAAGTAATTTTTTTTAAATCCCAAGTAGATATTTTTATCAAGACATAAGTAATTTTTTTTAAATCCAAGTAGATATTTTTATCAAAACACAAGTAATTTTTTTTATAAATCGGGAAGATATCATAGTCAGAAAATAAAAATTGCTTACCCTCTTCTGCATACGAAGACAAGAAATTGCCAAACTTTTTAGATGAAAACATGAAGTATAAAATGCTTACTTATATGTGTGATTTGTACTTTATGTAAAGATATATTTATGTAATTCCATAGTTAACTTGACAGTGTTTGTCTTTTCTTAGTGTTACAGCTTAAATAAAATTAACAGTGTCTTAACTTACATGAATAATGGTGCATGTCTGCACAAAACTCAAATCAACTTGGAATGAAGACGGGAAAAAGTATGAAAAGCCTGTAATTAATACTGTTTAAATTTTGAGTTGACAATGTTTACTAGATCAAGCAAATTTCTCCTCTAAGGTGTAACATTTATGAAAAAGTAAAAACAGAAAAAAGAACAACAACAAAAAAAAACCAAAAAAAGACAAGCCCTACATGAATATTCTCTTTATCTGCTTCAGTGACAGCACATATATGGAGAAATATATAGATGCAGAGAGGAAAAAATATAGACTACCCTATAACTGACACACCACTATGTATTCTTAACATTTCATTTTCTATTCAGTACATTCACAATCTTTTATATTTGATTTATACTAAACATTAACATTTATTTTAATATTGTGTTATGAATAAATATCAAATGTAGTGTTTAGAAGAACCATTTTCAAACTGGTAACCATTTTTAAATTGGTAAAATATATCTTAATGAGGGCTTCTGGTTAGACACTCTATAAAATCTGTTTACCAATTCAACAGGTTTTTATTAATAATAAGAAAATATTTTGCGGCCAAGTAACACAATGTACAAATGTAACGAACACATACAGTATCAAGTTTAATGAAGCATCATAAAAACAGAAATTTTAGTATATCACAAATGACATAATTGGCACAAATAACTGGAATAACTTTGAACTAAGTATCAGCACTTAGGAGTTGTTACCAATATTGTCGAAATGTGCAGTTGTGTGCACAATTATAAAATAATAAGTACAGTGCTAAGAATTTTACTGTTCAGGAAATTACACAGAATAGCAATAAGGTATTTTACCCTTTTGCTTTGTGAGGTAAAATCTGAAAAAGTGGTGGCTTTTTTTTTTTATTGGTTCTGAGTATTTGCTTCCAATCTTTTTCTTTCAGAAAGAAAAAGAAAAAAAAAAACTATTTTTAGTTAGTATAGGCAGCCTGTTTCCTTATCAGTGTTTCTACATGACAATGCTGAAAGTTCTATACAACAGTTAAAAGCTGCTATTTGTTTTAGTCTAATAATTCCTTTGTCCATAGTGTTTTAATAACTGATTTTCTTCTTATTTTGAAAGATTTATTTATTTACTAGTGATAAGGTGAAAGAAGAGAACTAGGACAGTACTCTGTCTAGCACATGCAGTGGAGGTCAGCTGGGGACCCCATGCTTGAAGTCATCTCCCAGGCTGCACAAAACAAGTTACTTGTCAAAATCAAGACTGGGCTATCAATTTCAAGAGAAGATGACTGATAACTTCAATGCTTGAATTACTAGATACATTAGGAATTAATGGAAGTTAGCTACTCAATATCTACCCAATCAATTCTGAGATCATCATGGATCTTCCATTTTCCTTTCCAGGATTTCATTTAGGAATAATCACACGACTAAAGATATGTAAACAAAATCCAACTCTATTATTTCTGAGAAGGCTTCTCACTTCTAAAAAAGAGAACTACCCCCTAACTTCCATGGAAAGCATTTTGGGCATAATACAGACTGCTCTGTGATATACTATTACTGACCTCAAAATAAGGCTGTATAAACTATTGTATTTACTGCTGAATGTAAAACATTAATTCCCTAATAAAGAAATAAATTTTAAAAAAAAGGCTGTACATGAAGATGACCAAAACTAAGACTATTAGGTGGGAGCCAGAGCCCTGATGTACAATAATACACATAATACCCTTTTATGTAAAGCACTAAATTTCCTTTGTATCACATCGTTCAATCTAATACAAAGAAACAATGAAAATAAGTAACCCAAATTCCAATTACCAACAAAATAATGTCTATAACTGTGATATATTAAAAGTCATGTTACAAAGAAAAAACCCTCTCAGAAAAATCTGACAACAAAAAGATAGTTTTATAACTGTGATAAAATTGTAAACAAGGAAATTCCTTACTTCTCGGGAAATGACTTGTTTCCTGTTATTTTGTGGATAGAATTTGGAAAAAGAGGAACTAATTTTAGAAAGCATTTAAAACAATGAAAATAGCATCAATAAGACATGCTCCAACAAGAATTACCACAGATTAATCTGATTCTGCATTGCAGTTGGTAAGGTGGGTAAACCAGAACATTTGTATTTCTTTTTGGAAAATGGAAAATGACAACAATAGCAAACACTGACATTGAAGATAAAACGAATAGAACTAAAAATTATTCTAAGACATAAATCAAGTAAATATTTTTAAAAATGGGATAAGCATGAGGTCCACAATTGAATCCACTGCATGTGCTAGAAGAGTATTGTTCTGGTCTTCTCTCTTTCACCTTATCATTAGTAATAATAAATAATATTAACCATGATTACTATTTGCTATTAAACAAGACACAATAGGACCCATACTTTTCCCCACAGGAGATATGAAATGCTGTGTAAACTAATGGCACAATGCACCTTTAATTTTTAATAACAACAAAAAAATCACAGAATTCTGAAACACTCAGCTTCAAATGAGATAACAGAGTTTGGACTGTATAATTCTATTAATCTCTAAATTACAGAAGACATCAGACACACGTCTAATACACCTCTTTAAAAAGACTGTCCATCATTATAAAAGAAGTGAGTTCATCTTTCACAAAGTTGAGACAGGAAGGGTCACACCCACATAGACTTAAAAAAAAAAATCACAGCAAATGTTTAAAATCAGTGTAGGAACTATGGTGCTCAATAATGCTTGAAGAAAATAAAACTTTTTGGTCTTTATTTGCTTTTTGGTATCCTGAAATATTCATCTTACTGATGACTTAAAAAGAGGTAAAAATAGGTCTTATCATCACCCCTCATTTTGGCAAAGGGATATCCTTAGTTAACACTTCTTTGGACTCTGGTTCATGTATAACTATAGGCTGTCAACAGTATGAGGCTGGGTATTTTGTTCAGAGCCTACTGGAGTGTGGGGATGATATGGCAAGTGGCTTATTACTGATTTTAACAAAAAGAGTAAATTCATCCAATTTGTTATACTCATTAGAATACCTCAGAGCGACTCTTCATTTTTAACATCTATTTTTGTTATTATTTTTTAGCTTTACTATTTTATAGAACAGAGAGAAACTGAAAGGGAGGGGGAGAGAGGGAAAGAAGAGGGGGGGGAAAGAGAGACGGGGAAAAGAGAGAGAAAGAGAGAGAGAGAAACACTGCAGCACTACTTCACCACTCATGAAGCTTTCCCCCTGCAGGTGGGGGACTGGGGGCTTGAACCTCGGTCGTCGTGCATGGTAATACGTGCATGAAACTAGTTGGCAGAGAAGTTAAACTGTCCCTATTTGCAGATGATATGATTGTATATATAAAAACTCTAAAGACCCCAGTAGAAAAATTCCTAGAATTACTGAACAATATAGTAAAGTGTCAGGCTACAAAATCAGTATACAAAAATCATTTGGCATTCCTCTACACACACACTAAATTAGAAGAAAATGTACAGAAATCAATTCCTTTCACTTTATCATTAAAAACAATCAAGTATTTGGGAATAAAGTTAACGAAGTGAAGGAATACTGAAAACTATGAGTCACTCTACAAGGAAATAGAAAGAGATACAAAGAACTGGAAAGACATCCCTTGGCCATGGACTGGAAGAATTAAAATCATCAAAATGACCATCCTACCTAGACCCATATTCAGATTTAATACCATTCCCATCAGTGTGCCATTGGACTTCTTTCAAGGAAGAGAACAAAAGTTACAAAAATTTATCTGGAATAATTACATTATCTGATCTCAAGCTATATTACAGAGCTATTGTAATCAAACTCCCTGGTACTGGAACCAAAACAGACACACACACCAGTGGTATAAAATTAAAGATCAACAATCAGTCAATGCCCATGTCCAGCTGAAAAGCAATTACAGAAGCCAGACCTCCGAATTCTGTATCCCATGAAGATCTTTCGTATAAACTCCCTGCAACGGGGGGGGGGGGGGGGGGGGACAGAACTCTGGTGCTGGGAATAAGAGGACAACCTCCTCTTATTCCACGATCTTGTCAATCATTATTAAATCACTAATAAAATACGATTAAAAAAAACTGAAGATCCAAATATAGGTCCCCATATCTATGGCCAACTGCTTTTTTGACAAGGGGACACAAACTATTAAATGGCAAAAGGAGAGTCTCTTCAACAAATGGTGTTGGGAAAATTAGATTGAAACATACGAGTGGATGAAACTGAACCATCACATATCATCATGCACAGAAGTCAACTCTAAGTGGATCAAAGCAATAGTACTTTTAGCCAGGGACTATCAAATATACAGAAGAAAGCACTGGCCAGACATATCATTTTTTTTTTTCCTTTTTAATCTTTTTATTTACTTACTACTGGGTAGAGACAGAGAGAAATTCAGAGGGGAGGGGGAGATAGATGGAAAGAGACAGAGACACCTGCAGCCCTACTTCACCACTCGTGAAGCTTTCCCCTTGCAGGTGGGGACCAGGAGTTTGAACCTGGGTCCTTGCATACTGTAATGTGAGCATTTAACCAGGTGCACCACCACCTGGCCCCCGACATATCCAAATGTATGCTTCAAATAAGCCTTTAAGGATTCAAATATAACAACAAAGAAAACAAAAGCAAAAGATACAACTAAATCATACTGAAAAGCTTCTGCACAGCAAAGAGTAGCACCACCCAAACAGAAAGATATCTTACAGCATGGGAGATCTTTATACGACACACCTCAGACTAAGAGCTAATAACCAAAATATATAAAAGGACTCAGTAAGCTTAACACCCCAAAACTAAGTAACCCCATTAGAAAATACTATGAGGACCTGAACAAAAAAAAAAATGTATTTCCTTCCCCGATTTACTGTCCTAATATATCCCAAGCATGGAGACTAATGCCTACTCTAAGTAGCTGCAATATCAAGTTACCATCATTCATATAGTGTAGTTAATAAATTGATTCTCTCCTGATTTTATTTAAATGTAAGTATACTGAAGGTCTTCTAAATCATTTAAGTAAATGGAATTTATTTTTATCTCAATTATGCTTTTATTAATTTATTATTGGATAGAGATGGAGAGAAATTAAAAAGGAAGGAGAAGGAAGAGTGGGAAAGGGAAAGACACCTGTAGTCCCATTTCACCACTGTAGGAGGGACCAGGGACTTGACTCTGGGTCCTTGCTCACAATAATGTGTGTGCTTAACCAGGTGTGCCGCCGCCTGGCCCCTGGAATTCATTTTTACACTTAAGTTTTTCTATGTTTCTTAAGTAAATCGAATTCACGTATACACGTTTAGTTTTTATTGCTAGTCTAAAAGTGTACAAAATAGCATTTTTAAAATTGTATTTGATAAGACGGAGAGTAACTGAGAGAAGGAAAATAGAGAGAAAGAAGCACTTCTGGTTTTGCTTCACTGTAGAGAAGCTATTCAGCTCTGGCTTATGGAGGTACAGGGGACTGAACCTGGGGCTTTGGAGCCTTAGGCATGAGAGACTCTTTGTATAACCATTATGCTACCTACCCGTCCCATATTTTGTATTCTTTGTAGTTCCATGTGATCCTGAGTACTTTTCCCTTCACTCAGATAACCCTCCTTTCTACTGCAACATGTCTTACTGAGTGGGAATTTTATTGGTTACTTTTCTCATTCCTTTTGCATTAAACTATATCTAAACAATCTCACTTACCCAAACTTGTTAACTTCTGTTATCAGAATGCACACCATTAGTTCAACAATTTTGCTAAGAGGTCCAGCTTATAAATAGAAACTCAGCCTGAATTGGACAGGGGTAGATAGAATAATGGTTATGCAAAGAGATTCTCATTCTGGAGGCTCCAAAGTCTCAGGTTCAATTCCCCGCACCACCATAAACCAAAGCTGAGCAGTGCTCTGGTTAAAAAAAAAAAAAAAAAGAAAAATTAAAAAAATTGAAACTCAGCCTAAACCCAAAATATCTTTAGAATGCAATAATCAAATATATTTATTAATACTTCTTACAAACACTTGGAGTTAATATATATTACTAGCATGCAGCAGTTAAAAGAACAAAGTATGGCAAGAAGGTCTATAATAAAGATCTCTTTCTGGAATGGTGTTCTACTGCTTGCAAAATTAATATGAGCTATTGGTTGAATTAATACAAAGAACAGTATTAAAAGAAACAAGTAAATTGTTATGACAAAACTGTTAAACTGAGCTGCAAAAAGTCTCTTTGTAGTGTAAAAAGAAATTTTACTTTTTTTTTTTAATGGACTTGTCCATTAAAAATACAGTGCACATGCCTCTTGATTCACAGAATTCAACAGCTTAACACTTACCTTCGAGGATGATTTGCATCAAACAGTGTGTTATCTTCATCTTCATCATCTTGTTCTAAAGGTGTCAATTCCATGTTTTCTATATTAGTATCCAAAACTCCGTATCTCCGGGTCTTCCGGTTTCTTCTTCTCATTCTATTAAAAAACATCTTTATGAATAAAATATTTTCAATATAGTTACATTCTAAAATTCTAAATTATCTCTTTTGATATGGGATACACTCAATATCAGAAAAGTTTATTTCAGGAATGCAAAAGATTTAACTCATAGGATTATTTTTGTATTAGAACTACATTAGTGTATCATCATCACTGGTTTTTAATTTTTATAACCCTTATAAATGCTTAAAGACATCTGTGGTTTACAGGTCTTAGAAAAATAAAGGTTAGTAGGCAAGATTTGACCTGTGGACGACACTACCAATTTCTGACATACTTTGTAAAAAAGGAATTGAAAAAAAAAAAAAAGACTAACAATAGAAAACCTCAATAATAGTTTGGTAGGTCTTTTGAATCACATAAACTAGAATTGATTGAATGCATTCCTTTGATTAAAAAAAAAAGCGGGGGAGTCGGGCGGTAGCGCAGCGGGTTAAGCGCAGGTGGCGCAAAGCACAAGGACCGGCATAAGGATCCTGGTTCGAACCCCGGCTCCCCACCTGCAGGGCAGTCGCTTTACAGGTGGTGAAGCAGGTCTGCAGGTGTCTATCTTTCTCTCCCCCTCTCTGTCTTCCCCTTCTCTCTCCGTTTCTCTCTGTCCTATCCAACAACGACGACAATAATAACCACAGCAATAAAACAACAAGGGCAACAAAAGGGAATAAATAAATAAAATAAAATATTTAAAAAAAAAAAAAAAAAAAAGCGAATGCTCAAGAATAAGTGAAGCCACCTGCCAATATAGTTAAGAATATTCAGAGCAGCAATTTCGTCCCCTCCTTTTTTAAAGTCTATTGCTTGGTTTTCTAAACCATGTGGCCTTCTCAACATTTTGATACTACCAGTCATCAAGTAAGACATTGATGTCATATAAGTTATTCTTAAAATAAACCAGGCTCTTCCAGACCATGTATTATATATCAAATAGTCAACATATAATAACTTGGTAACTATCAATCACAGAACATGTTGCCAAATTTCAGGAAAGGAAATGATGTTAACATAGTGTTTAAGGACTTTTGAAATTAATCTCAGATGACACTTTTCTCCACTCCCAAGATCTTCATCAGACCTCAAAGGAATTTTCAATCTTCCAGTGAGTGGCTAAGCTACTCTGTCTAGGGAGGCTATTTTCTCCACCTCTCTGTGTTGTTAAGTATCTAACTGTGCTGGTGTTAGTACCACATTATTTATTCCAGATTATACTACCCCCTCATTGAGTACACGAATACCAAATGGGGAGATGTAGCTCAGTTTAAACACAAGGACCTGCTATCAATCCCCAGCTCCTACCTAGAGGAGGAAAGCTTCACTAGGTGAAGCAGGTCTGCAGGTATCTCTCAATCTCTCTCCCTGTCACCCTTTTCATTACTGATTTCTGTCTCTGCCTAATAAAATAAAAATAAATAAAATATTTTTAAAAGTTAAAGTTATTATTCTTTTCCTACAAATAAATGTTTTTATTAAGTTCATAACACCTAATGTTATCTATGGTATTTATAATTATAACATATTTTTTGGTATTTATTTATTGGATAGGTATTCAATCTATTATTCCAATAGCCGTTTGTTACAGATGCAGATTCCTGAGCATCTCTTATGCATAGGCTGGTGAGGATTATTTCTGTTTAAAAATATGTGAGAACTACAGTAGAAAAAAAGAGCTTAAACTAAGCTTGATAAAATTTTATGTAAAAATGTATTACACCACATAAAATAAACACAACACAGTAAAACTCCATTTCATTTTACTACACTGAAAGGAAGAAAGCACAGTCAGTGGTTTGTTCTAACTTGTCACACCTGTTTGACTTTATTCTATTTGTTTTCTTTTAGTAGATGTCTTCCCTGCCACCTAGGGACAGCTAATTTACAGTAGGGAGTGAGTGGGGGGGTCCAGATAATTCAGTGGAGAAAGCATAGTATTTTCAATAAATATTATGGGGAAAACTGAGCTGAAATGTGCTGAGAAATTAAACAAATCCACCACAAATCACTATGCACAAAAGTTAATTCCAAATAGATCAAAGACATAGATGTTAGAACATCAAATGAGAAGAAAACAATAGCATAACGCTCCACAGATGTTCAAAGACCAGATTCCAACAGCATGAAAAGAGAACAGCAAAAATAAACCAAGGGGACTGCTTCAAAGTGAAAAGTTTTTTCCACAGCATAAGTAACCATAACCAAAACAAAAAGACACCCTGCTGAATGAGAGAAGAACTTTACACATCCTACATCAGAAAAAGAACTAATAAGCAAAATATGTAGAACTCACAAAACTGCAATAACAAAAACGAAGAGCAACCCCACTAAAAAGGGAAGAGGACATGGACAGAATCTTTACCACAGAAGATATCCAGAGGGCCAATAGACAAGAAAAAAAAAAAAAAGCTCAAAGTCACTGATGATCAGAAAAATGTAAATCAAGACAATAATGAGATTATCACCAAACACTATAGAGAATCAAAAAGAACAGAAATAGTTGCTGATAAGCAGCTGTCAAAAATTATAAATACATCTCCTTTGTGTGTCTTTAGATGGAATTTGAGGGAATCACGTTAAGTGATAAAATAAAAAAAGGGCACAAATACCAGATGCTCTCACTTACATGTGTATTTAGAAATAGGGACAGAAAGGGAGAACAAAAGGTGAAACTTAGATCGGATGTGATGTATTATGCTAAAGCAAAGGACTTTGGGAAAAGAGGGGGAGGGATGAGAAGGAGAAGGTATTGTGGTCCTGGTGCATGATGGTGTAAAAGGACCTAAGCTGGGGGTGACAGTGTTTTCCAAGTACTTAACACAGGGAGATGAGATACTGTAGTGATGTGTTAACTGGGCTATAAACCACTGAGCCCTCAATAAAATGATAAAAAAATAAAAAAGAATAATATTATATGCCACCAAATTCTCTTAAGTCTCAATGTCTTCATATTGATTCAAGTATTGTCAATTCTATGTTGTTATGGCAAAGGGGAAAATATTAAAAAAAAAACAAAAAATCAGCAACAAATGCTTCTCAAGAACATAAAGGAAATTGAAATGATTTCTGAAGCAAATTAGTTTGGGTTGGAGACAGGTGTTCACTCGTTAATGAACATGCCTTGCCAGATAAATAACTCAGGCTCAAACCTCTGTACACATGAAAGGTGCACTTGTAACGAAAGAAAGAATTTCTACTATTGTGGTGTCTCCTTCTTAATCTGAATGAAAAAATAGCCTAAAGTGGTAAAAATCAGACATTTGTGAGTCTGTGGCTCTGCAAAAAAGAAAAAAAAAGACTTTAATTGCTTTAAGATTTACAACCTATCATATAGTCTCAGTATTTTTCATGCTATTTTATATCATACTGAATATGAAACTTACCACTATATTATTTTCCTCATTTGCATAGAGCAGAACTTGAAAGTTAAACATACAGTGTAATGATGTTACTATTCAGAATATTTCCAGGCAGTTCAATGCTTTGGATATTTAAACATTCACCTCAATCTGTTAATAATCACACAGGATTTGGCATCAAAAATGAATTTCTTGAAAATGCCAGATTTCTCCCATCTTAAATGCTGCTAATTCTCATTGTGGGGCCTAGTACTGGCACACTATAAGTACTCAATAGTACTAACTGAATAAATGACAGTGAGTGCTCTCTGTTTTGGCCTTAAGTGAGTAATTTCTGCTGATGGTTTGATTATTACAAACCATGGCTTTTTCTTCACTAAAGTTCTTAAGTAACCAGATTAGAAAAGATATGATGGTAATTCGCACAGTCATAAATGCTTTTGGAAAGGCTAGTTTGCAAACACAGGCAGGTTAGGATACATTCACTATCACAGCTTAAACAGACAGAATTAGAAACAAATAGAAAAAGCAAACAAAATTTTCATGTTTGTTTCTGTATTTTATCATTTGCAATTCACTGTTTAAAGAACTGAAGATATGGGGCAGGAGTAGATAGCATAATGGTTATGCAAAGAGACTCTCATGCCTGAGGTTCCAAAGTCCTATCCAGGTTCAATCCCCTGCACTATCATAAACCAGAGCTCATCAGTGCTCTGGTAAAAACAAACCAAAACCAAAAAATAAACAAAAAAACTGAAGATACAAAACTGTACTCCTCTTATTACCAAAAAGTCTTGTCAATTATTAATAAATCATAAATAAATAAAGGACTGAAGAAAATTCAGGTAAGAATTTTAGATTCACAGAGATATGAACTTAGAAAAGGAATGAGAATTTTAATAGACTTTTATGATACTATACCAAAACTCCACAAGCGAGTAGAGATGGGGATGGGGAGGGGGTAAAGGAAGGGGTGGGGTGGGAATCTTTATTGATTAATAAGGCAGAAAGAGAGAACACCAGAGCATCACTCTGGCTAATATGATACCAGGGCTCACCCCTGAGACCACATGTTTGAGAGTCCAATGTTATCTATTACCTCCCAGGCTTCAAGAGATAGTTTTGAGTTGTAATGTGGAATTTGAAAATCTATCAGTGAAACTCCTGTAACCTACAGACTGATAAGAGGATGTTCTTGTGAAATAATTTCCATCTCCCCTATTATCTAAAAAGGTCTCAGAGAACCTCCAGACCCCACCCCCCTCCCCAGGGCTCCCTGATTCAGAAGACCAGAGCCATTTGCAGTAGACTGTCCTTTTTCAATCAGCTATTTATGCTAAGGGATATTGGGTTTTCTGTTAAGAATATGAATATATCTGCTTAAAGGGAATCATTTAGTTTCAATTAAAAAATTAAAGAAAAAATATAATAGATGGGTAAATTGTAGAATAGTTGTGACAACAATAAATAATGCACTGTTGCAAAATCTACCTTCTATTTTAGAGAGGAAGAAACTACCTACACAGTGTTTCCTGCCACAGCTCCCCTCACCCTCTCTTTCTCTCTCTCTCTCTCTCTCTCTCTCTCTCTATATATATATATATATATATATATATATATGAGCTTTGGAGAGAGACAGTTCCCAATTGATCCGCTTAGAAACTCCATCTAATTTTACAAATCAATCTCATCATATAGTTGGTACACTCTAATATCACAACTAATGTCATGGCACAATTTAACTTCTACTTAGCAAAGGACTGCATCAAATAAAGGTTCCTGATAACAATAGCAGACAGATACACTAGATTATATAGCTTTTCAGAAAAATAAATGACTATCACTACTTTTACCTGGTACCTACAACATAATTAATTACTTGATCTATGTAGTCAAAACGTTCCTCATCTTTGTTAAATGAGAAAGAAAAAAAAAAAAATCAAACAATCAGTGGATTGTACAATCATAGATACCAGACAAATCACATTACACTTCTAGGACAATCTAATCTGCTCGCACATAAAGTGAAAAGTGTCACTTGAGTGATCCTTTCTGTTTCCTATTCAAAAGTAACTTCATAATCTAGCATTTTTTAGTAATAGGCTCAAAAACTATTTTGTGAACCTCAACATTAATCACTTAAATGTTTGCTAAGTATTTTACAAAGTTCTTATGTTTGTGAAATAATAATTTTATCCACGAATTCAAAATGGTGGAGTCAGATAAACTGTTTTGTTAGGATTTTAAACATCTGATTCTTGTTAAAGCTGAACTAAATTTATTGTGAATCACATTTTTTTCTTTGCCACACCCCACTTTATCAAATGATATTACAGGGAAATATTTGGATCTCTGTAGAATGAATGCTAATGTTTCTAATTAAAACTATATGACTTTATATTAAAACCATTCGATTGAACCGTATGGTTTGTAGTAAGGGCCAGCAATGCACAAAGCAAACTCTAAGGACTTATCAACGCTACTCAACAGAAACAATGTCCTTAAAAAGTTTGCATTCTGATGGGCAGAATGACAAAGCACAGGAATAGAGTAGAGAGAGGGAAGGCACAGCACGGTGTGGGCGAAGGCAAAAACCACTTCCAGTTCCGGTAGAATGTGCCATTTGATGCAAGGCAGAGAGACCCGAAGCTGTGAACATTTCGCTTTCAGTTTGTAAGCGAACTGGGGCAACTTTGTGATTTAAATACTCGCAAAGGTTTGGGTGGGGAGAAAAAAAAAAAAAAAAGCTTCTAAAGCACTTCCAGCCAAGCACTCTGGAAACTGGGTGGGGGAAGAGCGAGTCAAAGAAATCTGCCTTGCCCAAGCAGCCCATCTGCAGCCTGCAGGGGCGGCTCACGGAGGCTTCCCTCACCTCACCGTCCTGACGACGAAGTACACCAGCACCGCTCCGCTCACCACCATCAATACGGTCAGGGCTCGCTGGGTCATGGGCTTGTCGCCAGGATTGGGGCTCACCGCCAGGCCACCACCCACTGCGCCTTCCTCCCCCGCCTTCCCTCCTTGGTGATCCGCTCCAAGTTCCGCCCGGGGGCTGCTACCATTGCCGCCTCCGGCGCCCCGCGGCCCCGCAGCTTCTGCAGGAACGCGGCCCGGGAGCTGGGCGGCGGTGGGGCCGGGCGGCCGGGATGGCAGCGCGCGCGGCCCAGGGGCGGGGGGCCCGGAGTCCGGCGTGGCCTCCGCCGCCAGCAGCAGCCGCAGCCAGGGCCCTGGGGATCCTGGCAGCACTGCCAGCAGCAGGAAGGCGGAGGCGAGGAGGCGGCTGAAGCAGCAGCTGCAGTGCGGGGCCTTCATCGTCCCCGGACCGCCTTCTCACCACCTGGGAGCCTCCGGACCCGCCGCCCTGGATCTACGCGGAAGCATGGGAGCAGCTGAGAGCAAAGAAGGGGTGACCAAGCCCCAGGCTAAGGAGCGGCCCTGGCAGATGGGAGAGAACCGGAACTTCGTACATTTCAGCCGCCACTGCTGCTACCGACGCTTTCAGTTGCTAATAGTCGGGGCTGGCGCTTCCCGTGACGTCATGGGCGCGCTGCCATCCGCGCGTGCGCCCTGGGTGACAGTGCGTCCCGCCTGGAGGCAAGAAAAGGGAGGCTTGCCTGAGGGTTGGACACAAAGTAAAAAAAGCATACACATTGTATAAAGTGTGAGGGAACTGTCAGGAATTGAAAATACCGAGTCGGAGTTTCTTGTTGTATATTTATAGAGATGGATCTGATTTTTTTGACAGTACAAAAACTTGACACTTGTCCATTTGCCTCTCGGTCCCTGACCTTGTGCCTTAAGAGTAGCGTGTTTAGAAGACTTACACATTCATTCTTTAACTTTGTTATGAAGAATTTTTTTTTGAATCTTGCGAGCTGTAAAACGAAAGAACTGTTTATCTTCTTCTTCTTCTTCTTCTTCCTCCTCTTCTTCTTCTTCTTCTTCTTCTTCTTCTTCTTCTTCTTCTTCTTCTTCTTCTTCTTCTTCTTCTTCTTCTTCTTCTTTTTAGAACTTACAAGCTATTCTTTAGAAACGTTATCAGCAAAGAAGATAGCACTCTTGTGTCCTGGTCTCTGAAAGAGTCAGAGCCAAACTTAGACACCTTACCCCAAGTTAAACTGCCTTCTGCATGAAGCTAACAAAAAGATAAATTTATTTTGGAAACACATAGTTTTCAGGGAATAGGCATACTTTTCTGTGTCCTACTCTAGGTTTTAAAAATGTATCCTCTTCTCTTGCTATCATCCCTCTGTTTTATCTTTATTATTGAATAGATGTAGACAGAGTGAAATTGACAGGGGAGAGATAGGGAGAGAGACAGACAGACACCTGCAGCCCTGCTTCACCACTAATAAAGCTTCCCCACTGCAGATGGGGACCAGGGGCTTGAACTTGGGTCCTTATGCACTACAATGTCTGAGCTTAACCAAGTGCACCAGCGTCTGGCCCCTCTATCACCTTTCTGTTAGCATTTTACTGTAGTTTGGTTTCTCTTTCTTCCATTGCAGTATTCTCCCCCTGTCATAGTTATTGTGGGGTCTCACACCTCATGATTCCACTACTGGTGAGCTTACTGTTGCCTTTATTTCTTTAGTTAAAGGCTGAGAGAGGTAAGACGAGAGAGGAGACATCACAGCATTGCTTTGCAGCTCATAAGGCTTCCCCTTTTGCATAATGCTTCCATGTATTGGCTGGGAGCTCTAGTTGATGTTATGGCTCAGGGTAGAGTATGTGCTTTACCTGAAAAGTTATCTCCCATCTCCTGCAGCAGTTACTTTAAATATAATTTCATGTTCTCCTTAGCATGTCTGATACCATAACCCAGTAGCTTATATTTATGGCATCATGTCTGATACCATAACTCAACAGATTTTTTTTCATTTATTTTAGAGAGGGGTGGGGATAAGAGTCACCACCATAATAGAAAATCTCCAGTACTAGTCCTGGTACTCCCATGTGGTGATGCCTAACTGGAACCCAGGATCTGTGTATAGTAAGGTGAGAGTGCTACATGGTGAGTGAGCTCCCAGTCTCCATTACAGTAATATTTAATAAAGTCTCCTTGCCTAGTAATATTTATATTACTAATGTAAATTTGTATTTGAATAGATACTAACAACAACAAAAACCACCTGAGCTACCCTGGCCCAATTTTTCTGTTCTATATTTATATACCACAGGTGAGGGGTAGGGGGAGGCTCCAAAGCACAAAGTCTCCATCTGTGAAGTTCCATTTGTTTCTGTTGATGCTCTTGTGTGGCACCAGGGATTGAATCCAGAGCCTCATACATGCAACTTCTGTGCTGTACCAACTGAAACACCTCCAGTTCCCATGGGAATTTTGAATGAACTCTGCAGGTAATTTCTTTTGTATTTTTGTATTTAGAATATATATATATATATATATATATATATATTCCCTCCATATCAAAGTCAGGACTACAAAGGCTGAATAAGAGCAAGAGACTGCATATGTTAATGATGACTTTTTAGTCACTATCAGGCTGCTCCATCAGCTGGGGCCCTACTTGGGGAGTCTTGGGATTCCTAAACAGACATGACAAGCCTAGACCTCGAGTAGATCCCTTTCTCCATTGTTACTGGTCATCTCCATCAGGAACAACACAAAAGACCCCTCTGTAGACCCCCATAAGATCTTGTCCTCAACTTGTATCAACAATGGTAGAGAATGTTCCATCCTCTGAAATGAGGCTGGGCAACATACTCTATATACCACCTGAGGAAGACAGGTCCTGAAATTGGGGCAGCTTGGAACATTCCTACTCATGACCACAGAATGTGAGCTCAAATCTACAGGGATGCAGAGGTCACATAGGCTCCTAAGCTGAACATGGGCCCAGATCAAATCAATGGGGTTTATAGTCAACAATATGTATATACCTTTCCCATATTTGGGAGCTACTCTTCCCTGATCCAGCTTTCTGTCCTTTTTCCAGCCATGACATCATCTCCCCAGACAATAACTTGGATCCACCTCCATATCAGATTCCAGGCTCAGGGAAAAAAAAAGAAAAAGAAAAAGAACTAGTATAATCATGGGCCCTTTGGAATATAACTAAAATAGGCTTACTAGCTATCTACAAAACAGAACTCCCCCCCCCCCCAATCTTATCTGCAAGCCTTTAGGTTCATGATTAGTCAACTATTTGTTTGGTTTTATATGTTAGAATTATGTACTAGCCTGCTTGGCCTCCAGCTTTTTCTACTATATTCAATTAATCTCTATGTATTATTCCCAGAGTAAAGATTAAACTTCAGGGGGGCCAGGGCGGTAACACAGTGGGTTAAGCGTACATGACGTGATGAGCAAGGACCAACATGGTTTGAGTCCCCTTGTCCCCATCTGCAGGGGAGTCACTTCACAAGCGGTGAGGCAGGTCTTCAGGTGTCTTTCTTTCTACCTCACATTCTTCCCTCTTTTCTCAATTTCTCTCTGTCCTATCCAGTAATAACAATAATAATAATAAGGGCAACAAAATGGAAAAAATGGCCTACAGGAGCAGTGGGTTCATAGTGCAGGCACCAAGCCCCAGTGATAACCCTAGAGGAAACCCTAGAGGAAAAAAAAAAAGATTAAAGTTCAGATCTTTCTTAAAAATAAACATTAACTGGGAGTCGGGTGGTAGCACAGTAGGTTAAGTGCACATGGCGCAAAGCACAAGGGCGGCCTTAAGGATCCGGGTTTGAGCCCCCAGATCCCCACCTACAGGGTAGTCCCCTCACAAGTGGTGAAGCAAGTCTGCAGGTATCTATCTTTTTCTCCCCCTCTCAGTCTTCCCTTCCTCTCTCCATTTCTGTCTGGCCTATCCTACAGCAACAACAACAACAATAATAACTACAACAAGGGCAACAAAAAGGAAAAAAAAAAACATTAATTTTCATAGATTCTCACAGTGGTTTTAAGCAAGTAAAATAGTTGTGCCTATTGTGTATTATATGTTACATTAAAGTTAAACTGGCCTGGTATTCTTTAGTTTGAGGTCATAGGTTTAGTTCTACTTTTTTCCAAACATCTGTCATTTTTCTGGTATTAGACAGTTATCTGGTCATATTTTTCTCAAGTTGAAGATAAAAAAATTCTTGAAGCAGAGTAAATTAACGGAAGAGGAATGAGGAACAGGAATATTACAGATTGAAAAAAAGTATTTGTTTTTCTTTTTTTAATATTTATTTTATTCCCTTTTGGTTTTTTTGTTGTTGTTGTTATTGTTGTAGTTATTATTGATATGGTAGTTGTTGGATAGGACAGAGAGAAAAGGGGAAGACAGAGAGGAGGAGAGAAAGACAGACACCTGCAGACTTGCTTCACCGCTTGCAGAGCAACCTACCTGCAGGTGAAAGTATTTGTTTTTCTTTTAAGCATGAAAACAGTTAGCCAGAAACCCCATGCCATGCCCTTATCATGACTCTCACTGGAGAGAGGTGTGTTTCCTGGTCATTTCTAACTTCTTGGTATGTAGAAGCTAGAAAGGATTTCTTTAGATGGATATATTCTAATCTCCAGTCAGCTTGTGTTTATGATAGTAAGAAAAAAATGGAAAATTTTATGTCAATGGGCATTTTATTTCCATTTCAAACTAATAGACAATAAGTATTTTCTGGTGTCAAAACCTCATTACTTGTCCATAATGAGAAAGTGGGAAACTGTTTCAAATATACTAGTTGCTCATATTCCCATGTGGTGGAAGGAATCTCTTACATCTTAAGTGATGAAAACTTCCCATGTCAAGAACTTTCTATACTCTCAAGTTCTAAAGGAAACAGAGTTTAATAGTCCAGAGAAAATAATATTACGTGGGCACAAAACCAGGATGCAGAAGAGTATTAACACTTTGATTGTGAAGGGGTAATTGGAATGTCATACAGACAGCTGAAGATGGTTCAAGAGTAAGATGATAACAATGCTGTTAACTGAATAGTAACATAAATACTAGGATTTTTTTTATAATCTGTGCAAATTAACTACATGGTCCCTTAAAGGAAAGAGACAAAATGATTTCTACAGTTGCCCTGAATCTCTACTTGGGAATAACTTCCCAGCTGTACCACAGTAACCTGAAGTTCAATAAGAATATGGCAGTGCCTCTCATCAGAAGGTAGAGATCAGAACTCTGGGCCTATGGAGGCATTTAAATCTGTGGGGCAGAGAATTTAGATAAATCTGTATAGATCATAATGGTTCTGATATTTTCATCATCTCATTGAGGAATTAATGATTTAAATATAGTACAGCTGTTGTTACATAGATACAATATTTTTACCTCCTCATGATAGGTGTCTGCAAAATGTGTTCACTTCTATCTTAGGTTCTCTCCCACCATCACACAACAAGATCATAAAGAAAACAATACACCCAAAGCCCCCCCCTGCCTTTTTTCCCCAGAGTCTTTTGCTTCAGTGCAACATTCCAAGCCCACTTCAAGATTTACTGTGTTTTCCCTTGTTCCCGTTTCATTTCTAAGTTCATGTGAGTGAGATCATCTAGTGTTCATTCTTTTTTTTTTTTGGCTTATCTCACTTAACATTATTCTTTGCTTTGTATATCTGTGTGTTCTCATGAAGTCAGACACTCTAGAATACAGCCCATTCCAATATCTATGATTTCAATATCCTTATAAAGCACAATATTAGAAAATTGTCAGGGTGGTGAGTGCTTACTTTAGACTTGTATATTTATATTGTATTGGACTCTACATTTAACACTTCATAACTTTCCCTAAGACTCTGCAGTTTTATATAGCTTGTCCTTTACATTCAGTATGCTTTTACATTTACAGCAATGGAGTATGTGACAGGTATCCCATTTCTACATTTCATAAGTATAACTTATCTGAAATCTCATTAAGAACATTTCTCTGACTTCTTTAATTATTTTAATAGCTTATGTAGATTTACCATGCTGGGCACTCTGGCTGAAACAGTGATTTAAATACTCCTATGACCTCATTTTTTTGTTACTTTTCTTCACTTCTGCTAATGACATATATCTTAAGAAGATATATACCAGTGACCCCCACATAAGATATATGTATACAGAATTTGTCTATCACAAAGATTAAAAACATGTCAGTTGAAAAGCAGAGGAAGTGGGGGCCAGATGGTGATCACCCATTAGAGTGCACCTGTTACAATCCGCAAACAACCACAAACTCCCTGTCCACACTAGCAGAGGGGAAGCATCAGGAGTGGTAAAATAGTAGTGAAGTAGTCTCTTTCTCTCTCCTCTCTCAATTTTCTTTGTAGATAAGAGATAAGTAAATAAATAAAATATTTAAAAAGTAGTGTAATCAAAAGTGCCTGGTACTGGAACAGAAAAACTGACCAGTGGAATAGAATTGAAATCTCAGAAATAAGCCCCCATACCAATGAACATAATTTTTGACAAGGGGGGCCCGAAATATTAAATGGAGAAAAGTGAGTCTTGTCAACAAATTGCATTGGGAACATTGTGTTGAATCATGCAGAAGAATAAAACTTAACCACTACATTTCACCACACACAAAAGTAAACTCCTAATGATTCAGGGACTTTTATCAAACAGAAACAAAATATTTAGGGGAAAATATTGCTAGATAATTTTTTCTATCTGATTTTTATAGATATCTTTAACAACTCAAGTCCAATTGTAAAGAAACAAAAACAGAAGTAAACCAATGGTACTACATCAAATAGAGAAGCTTCTGTGCTGCAGAAGGAAGCACCAACAAAACAGGGGGGCTCCTTACTGAAAAGCAGATCTTTACATGACATATATCACTAAGCTCAGCAAGAAAACAAAACAAAACAAACAATTACATACAAAAATGGGAAGAGGATATGGACAGAATATTCACCAAAAAAGAGATCCAAAAAGCCAATAGACATATAAAGAACTGTTCAAAGTCATTGATTGCCATAGAAATGCAGATAAATTATATACCACTTGATTCCAGTGAAAATGTCATACATCAGAAAGGGTAGTAACAACAGTGCTGGAGAGGTCCCGGGGTAAAGGAACCTTGTTACACTGCAAGGGAGGATAGAAATGGACCCAACCCCTGTGAAAACCAGTCTGGAGAAATCTCAGAAGGTTAGAAATAGACTTACCTTCTGACCTAGCAATTCCTCTCTTTGGGATATATCTTAAGGTATCAAATACAGTCATCCAAAGAGATCTGTGTATATCTATGTTCATAGCTACACAATTTGTGATAGCCAAAACTTGGAAGCAATCTAAGTGTCCAACAATCAGGTGAGTGTTTACAAAAGTTGTGCTATGTATATCTATAGATTTCTCTGACATATATATAATTAAGAATGGTATATTCACCGTCCTCACCTCATCTTGGATAGACCTTGAAGGAATTATGCTAAGTGAGATAAGCCAGAAAGAAAAGAGTAACTGTGATTATCTCACTCATGGGAAGAAGTTAAGAAACAAGAACGGAAAGAGAAACACAAAGTACAACTTGGATTGGTTTGGTGTATTGTATTAAAGCAAAGGCCTCTTGGGAGGGTGGGGTGGAGGTGAGCCTTTCAAGTTCTGAAATATGATTATGGAGTGGGAGGTAGGCTGGAGATGAGAGTGTTTTGCGGACACCTATTATGGTGAGATGAAAAATTTTACTCATTTGTCAGCAACTGTACTTACTGTAGATTGTTAATCCCACAATTAAAATATTTCTAAAAATTATATAACAGCAGAATGAAGAGTCAAGGCAAATTCTAAATGCTGAATTTTTCTCATTAACTTTAGCTGAGGATGCAACTCAGAGAACAATAACTGTGGAGACTAAACTAAAAGCTGTGCTAAGAACACAGGTAGACATTTGAAAGCAAAGATGGAGATGGAATAGAGTGATTTTATCTTTGTCTCCCACTTTTGCCATCATAGTTTGAAGTTGTAGAGGAAGACTGTATCAAAGAACATTTCATTCTATGCCATGGTGAGTGATTCTATATCACGTAGAAATTTAATAGTACACTTTAATTTCATCTCAGGTAGTTCACTTTCTAACAAAGTCCCATAACCTAGATATACACCAGTTTCTGTGAGAGAGAGCTTATGTGCACACGTATCCATAAACTACTGCAAAATATATACCTGAAAGCAGGATTACACTAGAGTTTGCAGTGAGTACCTCCCTAACACTTCCTCTCCACTATTCCAAGCTTGGGATCCATGATTGCTCAACAAATTGTTTGGCTTCATATGTTAACTCTCTTTTCAATCACCAGGTTCCAGATGCCACCAGGATGCTGGCTAGGCTTCCCTGGATTGAAGACCCCACCAATGTGTCCTGGAGCTCAGCTTCCCCAGAGACACACCCTACTAGGGAAGAGAGAGGCAGACTGGGGGTATGGACCGACCAGTCAACGCCCATGTTCAGCGGGGAAGCAATTACAGAAGCCAGACCTTCTACCTTCTGCAACCCTCAACGACCCTGGGTCCATGCTCCCAGAGGGATAGAGAATGGGAAAGCTACCATGGGAGGGGGTGGGTAATGGGGATTGGGTGGTGGGAATTGTGTGGAGTTGTACCCCTCCTACCTTATGCTTTTGTTCACTAATCCTTTCTTAAATAAAAAATTTAAAAATAAAAAAGAAAAAGAAATTTAGTGTTCCTAAAATGAAGAATATGTATTGACATTGAACGGTAAGGGAAGGGGTAAGTTTTAGGTTTGAAGGAAAAATAGAGATTACCATTTAGTGAGACATGAAATATGGACAGAGAATTATAACTAACTGTATGTGCACTGAACAATGTTTCTTAAATGAAGGTTATTCAGGGGTAGTAAGTAATGTAATGAAATTTTAATAAGTCACTGGAGTTGAAAGGCTATGCATTGTATAATCTGTAATTGCTACAGCCATCAAAAACTTCTTTAGAGAACCCTTCCACTAAATTATGGGGTGTGGTGTTAATAAATGTTAGCAGACTGAAATGAGGGTGAATTTATATTTTAAGGAGAAAAATAATAGGACAAGCATCTTGAAAGAAAAATAAAATTCACTGAAGCAATAGAATACTTAATTCTTTGTGAACAAATTTTTCCTTGCTTATCTTTAGTTGAAGTTGTTTTATCTTTCAAAACATTTCTTTATTTCATACATGGAGAGAGAGAAAGAGAGACACAGAGAGATAGAGAGAGAAGAGAGGAGAGAGGAGAGGAGGGAGGGGGAGAGAGAGAGAGAGAGAATATGAAGCCAAGAAGTTCATTTTATTATGTATGTGGTGGTCCTAAAAATTGAACTTGGGACAACTGGGTCCTCAAATATGTGCATCTAGTACTCTACCTTTGGGGGATTTTTATGGCCACCACTTAAATTTGTTGGAGATACTATACATGTGTTTTTAATTACAGAAGATTATATGATGTCTAAATATTAACCATTATATTTTAAAATGACTTATTAGTTCAAAAATAAATACTTTATGTTATTCTAGAGAAAGAAATGCTTCCTAATGATTAGTTGACTCAAATATGATTTTTTTTTCTCTCCACCAGAACATTGTTCAGCTTTGACTGTGGTGGTATAAGTGATTGAATTTGGGACTTTGAAGCCTCAGGCTTGAAAGTTGTTTGCAAAATAATAAAATATCTGGGAATATGCTTAACAAAAGAGGTAAAACATTTGTACACCACAAATTTTGAGTCACTACTCAAATAAATAGAGTTAAAATAAATGGGAAAACACACCATGCTCATTAATTAGAAGACTTAACACTGTCAAAATGACCATCCTACCCAGAGCAATATGCAGATTTAATGCCATCCACATCATGGTTTCACCAAATTTCTTAAAAGAAATTGAATAAATGTTATACAAATTTATCTGAAATCAGAAAATACTTAAGATTACCAAAGAAGAAGAAGAAAAGTGAAGGTGTCACACTACCTGACATCAAATTATACTAACAGAACTATTGTAATCAAAACTGCCTGGTACAGGAATCAAAGTCGACACACAGACTAGTGGAGTAGAATTGAAAGACTGAAAGTATGCTCTCAATCTTTTAAACAAGTAAATTTTAGCATGTGCCCCAAAACATTAAATGGACAAATGGTGTTGGGGAAATTGGATTGAGATGTTCAATGTTCAATGTGGATCACCATATATCATTGTTCACAGGAGTCAACTGCAAGTGGATCAAAAACTAGAACATTAAAGCAGAAACAATTAAATATGTAGTAGAAAACATTGACAAAACACTTGATAATCTCTGCTTTGACACTGTCTTCAAAGACTCAAGTTGAACAGCAAGGAAAACAAAGGTAAAAATAAACCAATGGGACTATAGCAAAGTGAAAACTTCTGTACAACAAAGAAAACGATCACCCAAACAGTAAGACAACCTATAGAAAGGGGACTCTTTACACACCAGAAGGCCAAAAAGCATGGAGAAATCTCCAAAGTCACTGATTATCAAAGATAGGCAAATAAAACAGTAATGAGATACCACTTTACATACATGAGAATGTCACATTAGAAAGGACTGGAACCAGAAGGGTTGGAAAGAAAGTGGGGGAAAAGGAACAACTTTACATTGCTGGTGGAATTGTAACGTGGTCAAACCATTGTAGAAAATAGTCTGAAGAGTCAAGTCCTTAGAACATTAGAAATGGAATACCTTATGAACCACAGTTCCTTTCCTGGAGGTTTATATCCAAGAAAGGGAGAACCAAACATGAAATTTAGATTGTCTGGTATATTGCACCAGAGCAAAGGACCCTGAGGAATTGGGGTGGGATGGAAAAGGAGCATCTTGGTTCTAGCACAGGTTTCTTCCTTTATTTAAAATAAATATAAATAAAATACCTGGATCAACCTTAGAGGAATCATGTTAATGGGATAAACAACAAGAAGATTGAATACTGAATCACCTTGCTCTGATGGAACTTAAAGAAGGAGACGTCATAGAGTGAAACTTAGAATAGCTGTGGTCTATTGTAGCAGAACTCTAAAGAAGGGAGTCAGAAGAGGGTTTGGAGGGCTTTGAGGACATAATGTACAATGGTGGAGGAAGACTTCAGTTGGTGGTTAGAGTGGTGTGCAAGCATCTATCACGAGGATAGTAGGAAATGTACTCATGTGTCAACTGTCCTATAAATCACTATTTTTTCTCAATAATGATTTGAATATTTAAAATAATATCACATACGAAAATATTCTTACATGGGACTTGCATATGGAGAGCTTTGTGTTCAATCTTTGACACTACTTATGCAAGCACTAAGTGAAGCTCTGACCTAGCTCCCAAAAAAAAAGAACTTTTCAAAACTATTTTTATTTGAGCAGATTGCTGCTCACTTTGAATTCTGAACCATGTAAATTTAACATCTGTTCAAATAAATATAGTAAAAGTATATTTATCATAAAACTTTTTCATCCCTTTTCACGAGATTTAGAATTTCCTCCCTCGATGTCTGTTCTCAGTTTTCATATATGAGATATTCATATATATATATATATATATATGTATATATATATGTATATACATATATATGCAAGATAAATACACTTTTTAAACACAATGGAATGGTAATATTGTTTCTATTTAATCTTATATTTTTTATTCTGTTGCTGTATTTAAAAACATCTTAGGGAATGTTTCTTGTTAATACATCACAAGACTTGTCAGTAGTTTCATTCAAAGCTGAAGCATGACTTTTGTGAGTATTTTTACCTGTGACAGCCCATTCATCTAACTAAAAAAGAAAATATTTTTGTGATTGTTTTGTTGTCAAGATGATCATATTTCATACTGGACTCTTTTTTTAAATATTTATTTTATTTCCTTTTGTTGCCCTTGTTTTATTGTTGTAGATATTATTGTTGTGATTGATGTCATTGTTGGATAGGACAGAGAGAAATGGAGAGAGGAGGGGGAGACAGAGAGAAAGACACCTGCAGACCTACTTCACCACTTGTGAAGCAACTGCCCTGCAGGTGGGGAGCCGGGGGCTCCAACCGGGATCCTTCCCCAGTCCTTGTGCTTTGCGTTGTGCCACCTGCGCTTAACCCACTGCGCTACCCGCCTGACTCCCTGGACTCTTTTTTTAAATCTTTATTTATTTGATTGAGACAGCCAGCAATTGAGAGGAAGAGAGAGAGAGAGAGAGAAAGTAGGAGATAGAGAGACACTTGCAACAATGCTTCACCACTTGTGAAGCTTTCCCCCAGCAGATGGGGACAGGGGGCCTGAACCTGGGTCCTTGCACACTATAACATGGGCTCTCAACCAGGAGCACCACCACCCAGCCCCCAGAATGGACTCTTTATTATTGCTAGTTATTATGCCTTTCTTGATTTAAAAATAAACTAAAAGGGCAGCAGGGTAGGTAGCATAATGTTTTTGCAAAGAGACTATCAAGCCTGAGGCTCCTAAGCTCCAGATACAATCCCCTGCATCACCATAAACCAGAGCTGAGTAGTGCACTAGTAAAGTAAATTAACAAACAACAAAACCACACTAAAACTAGCACATTTGCAAAAGTCCCTAAAAGTTATTATTATTTTTTTAATTTTTAAATTTTTTATATTACAGAATTACATGTCAAAGGGGGTTTGAATCCACACCATTCCCACCACCAAAATTCTGAATATTCACTCTCCCCACTGTTCCCCTAAAGTTTTAGACATGGGCCAACCATCTTCTCTACAACTATCTATCCACATTTATACATAGTTGCCCCTTCTTTTTCTGATTCACTCTTCTCTTTCCCTCTAAGGCACTCATGACATCATAACTACCTCCCTATGTCCCTCTCCTTTTCCTTCTCTCTCTCTGGGTGCTGATGGAGTGCAGAGTCCTCTTATCTTCATCCTATCACTTCTCCCCCACTGGGAGTATGGATCAAGGTTGTTTATGGGGAGTAGAAGGTAGCAGTTCTGTCTTCTGTAGCTGCTTCTCAGCTGAGCATGGGCGTTGACAGGTTGATTCATACCCCCAGCCTGTTTCTATCTTTCCCTAGTGGACCAGAGCTCTTGAAAGGTGAGGGTCCAGGACACATTGGTGAGGTCATCTGCCCAGAGAAGTCGGGGTGGAGTCATGGTACCATCTACAGCCTAGTGTCTGGAAGGTGGTATGACCTAAGTTGAGACAAGATGGTTAATGTATAGGAACCAGAAAGTAGGATCAGAGCAGATGAGCTAATAGATTTTAGGGTAGAAGAAAGCTAGGAGAATTATTTTAGGCATACAACAATAGTGGTTTTGCTTGAATTTGGTAGCTAGCATGAGGTAGAATGAGAATACTGTCTGAGAGAATGGTGTCAGAGAAAGGGGCTAGAAAGTTGGATTAAGAAAGGGAGTAGCTCCCATTCTTATAAAAAAGAATTTTGTAAAAACTTATATTAAAAAAGCAGGATTTGACTGAATTTGGAGTAGGGTACCAAAGTAAAAACCCTGGAGTGAGGGTAAGGGTGGATGTTCGGCTTCCCGGAGTGGGGGGGTGGGATGCGGGGTGTGTGTGGATGGGATGGGACACAGTCTTTTGGTGGTGGGAATGGTTTTTTTTTTTTTTTTTAAGTATATATAAAAAAAGAATTCTGTGGTGAAAATTAACTATTTACCTCCATCCACCTGCTCCAGGGCCCATATGTGAATGCATATTTATATTTAGTGCCAGAGCCTGTGTAACCTCTAAGTTCCTATTGGCCTGAGCTTATAGGTCATGGTCACATCTGAGGAACATTGCAGGCTGCACTCATTTTAGGACCAGTTTTTTTTTTTTTTTTTCCAAGTGGCAGTGTAGGATACCCTCAGCCTCCCTTCAGAGACTGGGGTTATCCCTACAGTCATTGCTTTATGGTAGAGCCAAGGTCCTGAGAGAGCCCACAAGATGCTGTTCCTTATGGAAGCGACCAGTGGTAGTGGAAAGAGGGACGAGGTCAATGCTTGGGCAGAGGTAGATAGCATAATGGTTATGCAAAGAGACTCTCATCCCTGAGGATCAAGAGTCCCAGGTTCAATCCCTTGAACCACCATAAACCAGAGTTGAACAGTGCTCTGGTTAACAACAACAACAAAACACAAAAACCTCTTCTCTCTCTTAAAAATTATTATGAGTCTTGGGCACAGTATCTGCTGTGACTAATGGAAAAACTCAAGTCCTTTTCTGTTTTATGATGACAACGTTTTCTATGAGAAGGATCCTATTTTATTTTAATTGATTATGTAGATTGTTTCCAAATGTGCTGCTTTTTTAAAATAGTAAATGAAGTTTTTAGGCCACAAGTTAAACAAAAGGATGCAAGCAATATTTGCACATTCATTTAGAATGATAGCACCTTCTAAACTAAGTTTACCATTTTATTTTTCTGAAAACTTTAACTGATGATAAAGCAGATAAATACCATATGGTACCACAGCATATAAATCATTCTTATTATCTCTCTTTCATGGTTTTCCTCTCTATATGAAGATTAAATTAACTGTTGTCTTCATTTTAAATGAACTTAACATATCTATTTAATATATAACGCAAACTTATTTTATAAATATGATACCATTAAAATAATTTAAGCCATAATAAAATTTCTAATTAGAGTTTGAAGACCACTTTGACATGGATAATTAACAATAGTGAATTATCCCTCCTTTTTTACCAAATTAATTCAGTTTAAAGTTAAAAATGATACAGCATTTTCATAGCATTCATCTCAAATTATGACAAGATCTTTTTTTTTAAATTTCTTTATCGGGGTATTAATGGTTTACATTTGACAGACAGTAAATACAATAGTTTCTACATGCATAACATTTTCCAGTTTTCCATATAACAATATAACCGCCACTAGGTCCTCTGTCATCCTTTTTGGACCTGTATCCCCCCCACTACCCCAATACAGTAGTGTATCTATTCATGCTCCAGTACCAAGCAGTTTTGATTACAATGGCTTATAATACAATTTGAGATCTGGAAGTGTGATGCCTCCAGTTCTGTTCTTTCTTCTCAGGATTGTTTTGGCAATTCTAGGTCTTTTCTGGTTCCAGATAAACATTTGTAGCATTTTTTCTGTTCTCCTAAAAAATATGGTTGGGTTCTTGATGGGGATTGAATTAAATTTGTATATGGCTCTGGGTAGCATATTCATTTTAATTATGTTGATTTTTCCAACCCATGAACATAGAATATCGTTCCACTTCTTTGTGTCTTTTTCAATTTCCTTGAGTAGTGACTCATAGTTTTTAGTATGCAAGTCTTTCACTTCTTTGGTTAGGTTTACTCCTAGATATTTTATTGTTTTTGTTGCTATAGTAAAAGGAATTGATTTCTGGATTTCTTCTTCTTCTAACTTAGTGTTTGCATAGAGGAATGTCACTGACTTTTGAATGTTAATTTTGTAGCCTGACACATTACTATATTGCCTGATGATTTGCAAAAGTTTCTTGCTGGATTCCTTAGGTTTTTCTAAGTATACTATCATGTCATATGCAAATAGGGAGAGTTTGACTTCTTCTCTTCCAATCTGCATGCTTTTAATTCCTTGCTCCTGCCTGATTGCTATGGCAAGAACTTCCAACACAATGTTGAATAATAATGATGATAGTGGGCATCCCTGTCTAATACCTGTTCTGAGGGAAAATGCTTCCCGTTTTTCACTATGATGTTGGTTGTAGGTTTGCTATACAGAGACTCTACTACCTTAAGGAATTTTCCATCTATTCCCATTTTTTGTAGTGTTTTGATCAGAAAGGGATGTTGTATTTTGTCAAAAGCTTTCTCTGCATCTATTGATATGACCATGTGGTTTTGGTCTTGCTTTTATTGATGTGGTCAATCACGTTGATTGATTTACATATATTAAACCAACCTTGCATCCCTGGGATAAACCCCACTTGGTCATGATGAACAATCTTTTGAATATTCTGCTGTTTCTGGATGGCTAGAATTTTGTTCAATATTTTAGCATCTATGTTCATCAAAGATATTGGTCTGTAGTTTTATTTTATGGTTGTGTCCCTGTCTGTTTTTGGTATCAAATTGATGTTGGCTTCAAAGAAGCTAGGCAGGATTATTCTAGTCTCTTCAATCTTCTGGAAGACTTTTAAAAGTAGAGGTATTAGTTCTTCTTTGTAGGTTTTGTAGAATTTATTTATAAAACCATCTGTTCCAGGACTTTTATTCTTGGGAAGGTTTTTGATAACTGTTTCAATTTTGTTAGCTGTGATTGGCCTGTTCATATTATCTAGTTCCTTTTTATTTAATTTTGGAAGTTTGTAAGTATCTAGGAAATCGTCCATTTCTTCCAGGTTCTCTAGCTTGGTTGCATATAGTTGTTCATGGAAGTCTAGCATGATATGTTGAATTTCTGTGTTGTCTGTTCTGATGTCTCCTAGGTGGGTTTCCTGTAGAAAGCATATTGTTGGGTTGTGTTTTCTGATCCATCTTCCTACTTTTACCTTTTAATAGGTGAATTCAGGCTATTGACATTTATTGATATCAAAGATTGAAGATATTGTAACACCATTCTTGCAGATTTTTAGAGTGTTCTGATATATGGCTTATTTATGGTGGTCTGTTTATAGGAGACCTTTCAGAACTTCTTTCTGGGCAGGCTTGGTGATAGTTGATTCTTTCAACTGTTGCTTGTATGAGAAAGTTTTTATGCCTTCATCTAGTCTGAATGACAGTCTAGCAGGATACAGTAGCCTTGGTTGAAAGCCTTTCTCATCGAGCACTTGATAGATATCTTGCCATTCTTTTCTGGCCTGTAGTGTTTGTGTGGCAAAATCTGCTGCTAATCTTATGGGTTTTCCTCTGTAGGTGACTCTTTTGTTTTTCTCTCGCAATCTTCAGGATCCTTTCTTTATCTATATTCCTTTCCATTCTAAATATGATATGTCTTGGTGTCTTTAAGTCTGGGTTTATTCTGTTTGGGACCCTCTGGGCTTCTTGAACCTTTATGTCTTTGATGTTGTCTAGACTAGAGAAGTTCTCAGCTATTATGTCCTGAAGAATGCTTCTTTCCCCTCCCTCTCTTTCTTCCTCTGGTAAGCCAATAATGTGTATATTGTTTCTTTTGAAGTCATCCCATAGGTCTCTGTTGTTGTTTTCAGTATCTCTTAATCTCTTTTTGAGATCTCTTACTTCTTTTTTAGTTCTCTCTAATTCATCCTCTATTTTGCTAATTTTGTGTTTAGCCTCATTTATTCTATTCTCTCTCCACTGTACTCTTTTCTGGATTTCATCTATTTTGTTACCCTATTCTGATATTGTTTTAGCTTGTTCAGCTAGTTGTGTTCTTAGCTCAGCTATTTCAGCTTTCAGCTCTCTAATAACCTTGAGATAATTAGTGTTTTATTCCAAAGTCTCATTTGTTGTTTCTGCATTTCTGATGACAATTCTTTCAAACTCTTACTCACTCCTGTGATCATTTCCTTAACTAGTGTTTGGATGTTGACCTCATTATTTTGTGGTTCAACCTTTGGGGGGCTTTTAGCTGGTCTCTTGTCCTGATTCATTTCTCCATTATTTCTTCTTGTTAGTTTAATCATTTTATAAAGTATGTTATGAGGTACCTCTCTCAGTACTTTTCAATTTACTAATCATTCTTGCCTGAATTGACTTGTGTCTAAGTAAGGTAATTAAAGGGTTCACAGTTGTGGAAATTGACAGTTGTTTCAATATTACTTTAATCCCTGAGTTGCAGCACAGTGGCTATAAAATCCTCTTCTGTTCTTTTTCTTCCCTTTAGGCTATGGGAGCCTGAGGGCTTTTAAACTCTAAGTAGGCTTCTCAGCTTAATCACTGACTCCTGACCAAGACATAAAGCAGGGTTGGGCAGAGTTAATCCAGTGGTTATGCAAAGAGACTCACACAGCCCCACTGCTAGGCCACAGAGGTATAGATATTCTCCTGAGTTTCCTGGTTAGTTCTCTGTCCCCTACTATCAGCACAGCTCTTCCTCCCCCCCCCCCCCCCTGCTCCAAATTCTGAGGGCAGTAGCAATGGAGACTCACAGTTGCATTTGGTGAGTCATAGGGGAGTCTTCTCCTTCCTTCAGCTGTCTTTTGTTGGTGAAACAGACTGGAGGTGGTGTCTCAACTGGTAAATTGCTGGACTGTTACCAGTCACTTAATCTCTCCCTAGGCTCCTCCCTGTCCACGAGCCACATGTAATTGCACTCATAGGTGATTTTCTGGGTTCCTGAAGTCATTCTAGTCCTGTCTTGTTGTGGTCCCAGATGATCTCCTTTGGTATTCCTAGTTGACCGTTATGAGGAGTGGAGAGAAATATAGCTGCTGCTGCTCTGTAGCCCTGCTTCCAGAAGTCCCTGCCTTGACAAGGTCTGTTTAAGGATGATAAGAAACATAACAGATAAGTACACATTGCTGTCCAAAAAATATTAACATAATTTAACAACAGAAGGGGAAAAAAGCAGAACTTTGACTGAATTTGGTCTATTGCACCAAAGTAAAGAACTCTGGGCTGGGGTGAGAGTAGGGGGAGAGGGGGAGTGCTCATGTCCTGAAACATGATTGCAGAGGAGGACCTAGGTGTTTGTGGGTGGGTGGGTTGGTATAGTATTATGTGGAAAACTGAGAAATATTATACATGTATAAACTATGATATTTTACTGTGGACTGTAAACCATTAATCCCACCAATAAAGGAAATACAAACAAACAACAACAACAAAAAAATGAACAGCACAGTTGTTATTTAAATGTGTTCTTGCAATCCTAGAAAGATTCCTGTTTCCATAATCACCCACAGCAGTTAGCAGTAGCATACAAAGCTGAATGTGTGTAGATCATCAAAGATTTTTGTTTCCCTCAATCACTGTTGGAAGCTCATAAATTTGTTTTTCTTTAGAGGGGCAACCTAGAATATTCTTAGCTGTGACCATGGATAATGAGCTTAGACTGAAATTGACTCAGAGGTTACATAGGCACCTGTGATAAATCTGAATAGATATAGGCCCTGTGTCAGATGAGAGGGGTTAATAGTTAATAGTACTTATATACACTCCTCATATTTGGGAGCTACTCTATGCCCTACTCCAGTTTTCTAGGCCTATTCTCAACCCTGACACTATCTTCCCAGACAATTCTTTTAGTCCATCTGTATGTTAGCAATCAGTCTCAGACAAAACTTATTAAAATCATAGGCCACAGGGAACATACACCTAAAATAGACTTCCTAGCTTCTTTCCACATGAAGACCCCTAGTTTCACTTGCTCTATTCTTACCTTTGGGTCCCTGTTTATTGATAAATTTGCTTTATATATTACATTTTTCAGACACCAAGTTACAGATGCTACCATGACAGCATCCTGACCTCCCTGGGCAGAAAACTTCATCAATATGTCCTAGAACCTCACTCTCCAGAGCCCTATCCCATTACAGAAAGATAGAAACAAGGCAGGGGTACCTAGCATAATGGTTATGCAAAGATATTCTCATGCCTGAGGCTCCAAAGTTCCAGGTTCAATCCCCTGCACCACCATAAACCAGAGCTGAGCAGTGCTCTGGTTAAAAAAAAAAAAGATAGAAACAGGCTGGGAGTATGGATTTGTTGATATGTTTCATATTGGTTTGGTCTCCTTCCCCCCACCTCTGGGAGAATTGGTTTGGCCCTTGCAAGTTTCGTGCCTCTTTTTCTCCCCGCCCCTTATGCTACATAGTTCGAGAGTTCTGGCGGAACCGCTGGAGGAGAAGGATGCAGGAGAGATCTGTGTGGTGATTAGTTTGGGTTAGTTTATGAATCGTTGTTCATGAATAAAGAAATACAGCTTCCCAGCCCACCCATGTGTCCTTGAGTCTCTGTTCACAGCCACAAAGCTAGCCTGGCTTGCTGGAGCCCCGAACCTTAACGACATATGGCGCTTATGTGGACCTGACCTGTGCATCTCTCGGATAAGTGAAGACTTTACCTACCTATCTACAATGGCCTTCTTTTCTGCTTGTGAAGAGGTTTTCAAAGGCCTCTGCCCTTTCTTCACGAGACTGTTTCGCTGTTTCTGGAACATTTATCTCTGGACCACTCTGTGGTTTCCACCCAACACCAGCCCGCAGGAGCCGGCTTTCTGCCACGTGGCACGGGGTACTGGGCATGGGCTCCCTCCACACTGGTTGGCCGCTGGGAGCAGGTCAGCAGACATGGTGGCCTATCATGGCCATCACTCCTGGGCATCTCGGCCAGCACCTTCTGCACAGCTGACCCGCCGGTCCTCCTGCTACGAAGTCTGGGCAGATCCTAGACCACCTGGAGACCATGGTCTCCCTGCTGAAACTGGGCCCCCTGGCCGTGATCCTCAACTCGGGTCTGAAGGCAGACGAGCTAGAATACACAGAGATTCGTCCAGAGATTGCAACCTACAGTTCTTAGAGTGGAGCTGCATGGGAGGCCACCTCCGGATGGTGACCCCCCCAACAACTAAGACAGTACAGATCTAAATTCCTGTTTAAAATGACATGTCTTCGTAACAAAGGTTTCTCTCCTTGTGTATTAAAGACCATGTTTACGTGTGTGTTTAAAGTTTGGTAAACATTAACTTTAAGGTTAAAAATATAACTTTAAGGCTATATTCTTACCAGGAAAAGTTAAATGAAAAAGGTTTTCAACATAATTCTCATAAAGATAAAATTAACTTACATTTGAAGTCTGAGGTAAAAATTAGTTAAAAATCAATATATTTTAACTAAGTTAGTCTATATATATATAAAAAAAACCTGTGAACACCTAGGGTGTGTCTCCATCTTGAATGGGTGTAACAAAACGTTAAATAGACTTATTGATATGTAAAATTCTCAAATTCCTTCTCAATTAAAAACATTAGATTGCACTATGGTTATGCTAATGATTGTAATAGAGTTATCAATTGTGATAAACGTCTAACCTGCTACAAGTTTTGTTTCATAGTAAGTAAATTGCAGCTGTCAAGTTCTCTACAAAAAAGCAGAATTCCAGCAGCTGACCTTCCTACAATTCTTCGGTGGACATCTGCTTTGGACTGGCACTTCTATCGGACTCACTGGTACACCTCTTGGACACTTTGCAGCTTCCCTTTATGCTGCTGGGTTTCTCAAAGACTGACTGTAGCCAGCTGCCTTGACACTCTAGGCCTCCTCCCCCCATGCTAGAAAATGCCCGTCGAGGCAAGTAACGCCCCCCAGAGGCAAAAGAAAAGGTCCCCCTCAGGCCTTCCCTTGGCAGCACACTGGTTCTTCTCTTACATGTTCTTCCATGTTTGTGCCAGTTTCTTTTTTGAAAATGCCTGTACAATATAGGTTTCTGTTCACCCCACACCCCTGATACTGTGGTCATTTAATTAAAAAGAAAAGGGGAAATTGTTGGTATGTTTCATATTAGTTTGGTCTCCTTCCCCCCACCTCTGGGAGAATTGGTTTGGCCCTTGCAAGATACATGCCTCTTTTTCTCCCCGCCCCCTATGCTACGTAGTTTGAGAGTTCTGGCGTAACCGCTGGAGGAGAAGGATGCAGGAGAGATCTGTGTGGTGATTAGTTTGGGTTAGTTTATGAATCGTTGTTTGTGAATAAAGAAATACAGCTTCCCAGCCCATCCATGTGTCCACGAGTCTCTGTTCACCCCCGCAAAGCTAGCCTGGCCTGCTGGAGCCCCGAACTTTAACAACATGGATTGATCATTGTTCATGTCCAACAGAGAAGTAATTACAGAAACCAGACCTCCCTCTGTCTGCATCCCATAAAGAATTTTGGCCCATACTCCCAGAGAGGAATAAAGAATAGAGAAGTTTCCAATAGAAGGGATGAGACACAAACTCTGGTGGTGGTAACTGTGTGTAATTATACATTTTTTGTTTCATAATTTTGTTGATCATTATTAAGTCATTAATAATTTTTAATGGGGACAGTAAATAAGCTTTGTTGGAAAACTACCTATAGCCTTAGAAATGCCTTAAGATATGTGCAGATGTCCTGAGTGAGCCTTAAACGTGAGGCAAAGGATATAAGCAGGTGTCTAGAATGTCAAATGGAGCTAGTTGGATTATCCACTTACCATGGTGTATCAACTAAAAAATCAGAAACTCCAAATTCATGATGCTGATCAGATGAGCATCCCCTGCCTCTTCCTTTTGAGCTCTGCATCCTATTATTCATTCATATTTTGGCATGCTTCTTGGCTTTGTTTTCATGTGAACTAATTTTACTTCATATGGCGGCTGGAGACACCCTACCTTTGGCCTACATTCTGCCTTAATGCACTACAACCTCAAGAAAGGGCTTGGAAAAAAAAACAAAACTACAGGGTGTCAATAAAACTATTAATTAAATTGTTTATGTTTTATTAAGTCTGTGCAAAAATAATCACTAAATTAGATAAAAGGACACAAACAAAGTAGAAACTGTGAATGCCATTGTTGAATTTTTGCATTGTTCCTATGTTTGTTCAACATGAATCTCTGGAGGATATTAACAAGTAGAGCATTCTTAAAAGATCCAGTGAACATCCTGTCATATGAAAACTTAATTACAACAGAAGTAAAATGAACTTAATACTTTAAAGGTATTCTACAGTCTCCAGTCAATATGCACACAAGAGGAGAATGAAAGAAAATAAATATTCAATAATAATGTCAGTAAAAAATATTAATTTTTAGCATTATTTAGCTTGCCACAGGAATAAAAATACTCTTTTAAGAATACATCATTTAAAGAATATAAAGAGAATTTTAAGGTGGATTTTCTACTTAGATTAGTTTCATTTTACTAATTCTTTTAACTTATTTTATGTGAGCTTTACACGGACATCCTAGCACCCTCTCTCTGGGTGCTGTTTGACTGTCATATTCTCATGTTAAATGGCATTTTGACCTGATCTCACTTTGTAATCACAACTGACAAACTTCAAGTGGTCACCTGATTGAAAGTCAATCATTCATAATATGTTACAATGTGTTTTCAATTGATACTAAGGTTTGGCTTATACCTGGGAATGCCTATTGAATGGCTAAAATGTAAAAATTCAGTCAAAGTCTCTGCCAGGTGGGCTAGGGTATAGCTAAAACTGAAATAAATATATGAAAGACATGAAGTTCTAGAAAGAGAGAAACAAAGATGAGGAGTCAATTATGTCTTTAAATTAGCTTGCTTTTGCCCATTTTGTTGTTTTTGATAAGCAATTTTTTAGTCTGGAATTTCCAAAATCTGGCTACTTTCAGATTACTTTTGTTTCTGACATTATGCTTTTATTTATACTATTTTTTGTCTTTATTTCCATTGATTTTCCACTTTATACCTATTTCAAAATACTCCCAAATAATATTAGCTCTGAAGATAAGCTATTGTGTTAGATATTGATATTTTAAATGAGACAAGCGTCACCCGAATTTTAGGCTCTGAGATTAGCAATTAACATTATTTTTAACACTTAGAACAAGTTCTTTAAAATGAATAGTTGTTATCTATACCTGCAAATGGTGGCTAGAAACAAAATTGGAGAAAAGTAGGTATAAGTACTCTGTATTCTAAGGAGAGCTGGAAAAAAAATTGATGACCTCTTTGAATTTATTTAGAGGACACTATTATCCCTATGCTATTATGTACTTAAAGGTGTAATTAAGGAAAAACATGAAGAGAAATATGGCAGAGAATTGTTAAAAAGAAAGAGAATAACACAATAGTTATGATCAGTATTAAAATTGTCATTCTCAGCATCTAGGACTTATTAGAATTATCTGGGGAGACTATAAAAAATCTTGATGTTAGCACTATAATGCAAGTCAAGAAAGTAAGACTCTGGTGACTGGGAGGTATGTAAAGCACCCCAACCTAAATTATTATAATGTATAAATATGAATGAGTTCTTTGAAGAGAATATATAGTGTCCTTTAAGAGCTAAAAAATCTGCCGACAGGTGAAACTGTAGCCTTAAAATGCATTGAGTCTAGAAAACAAATTTTACCTGAAATAAATAAATAAATAAATAGCTAAAAATAAATAGGTAGGGGCTAAATGGTGGTGCACCTGGTGGAGTGCACATGTTACAGTGCACAAGGACCCAGGTTCAAGTCCCCACCTGCAGGGGAAAAGCTTTGAAAGTGGTGAAGCAGGGCTGCAGGTGTCTCTCTGTCTCTCTATCTCCCCCTACTCTCAATTTCTGGCTGTCTCTATCCAATAAATAAATATAATGAAAATTAAAAAAATAAATAAATAAAAATATCTTTATGATTAAAAAACTATAAAGGTTTTTGGCTAATTAAGAATTGTGCTGCTATACACATAGGTGTACACATATCTTTTTGGATGGGTGTGCTTGACTTCTTAGGATATATCCGTAAGGGAGGAGTTATTGGATCATAAGGAAGATCCATTTCTAGCTATGTGAGGGTTCTCCAGACTGCTCTCCACAAGGGTTGGACCAGTTTGGTGACCAACAACAGAGGAATGGCTGATAAAGTTGTAATATATATACGCAATGAAATACTACTCAGTTATTAAGAATAATGAAGCTGCCTTCCCTGACCCATCTTGGATGGAGCTATAAGGAATTATATTAAGTGAGATAAATCAGAAAGAGAAAAATGAATATGGCATGATCCCACTCAAAAATAGAAGTTGAGGAAGAATGGAAAGGGAAATACAAAATAGAATTTGACAGAGTTTAGAGTATTGGACCAAAGTGAAAAACTGTGGGTGGAGGGTAAGGATAGATTTTCAGCTCCACTGTGAAGGGGCAAGGGTAGGGACACAGACCTTTGCTGGTGGAAATGGTGCTAATATATGCTTATATTAACATATAGCTTTATGAATCACTATTTAATCAATATGAGAGAGGGAAAATAGATTGTTTTAAACAGGTTAATGCAAAGATCTCAGTTCTGAGTACATATCCTTTCAACTTAAGTACTTAAGATTTCAGATTAGTAAAGTGATTGAGTTTTAACACTGGGCGTAAATTGTTAATGCATTTCTAATAAAGATTTATTATTCTGAAATATTAAGTCACCTATATAATCTTGTATCATAGAAACAAATTAGAAATAAGTTGTTGTACTATGTAAATGTGGTGTTTTCTGCCAGTCCAGACTGATAAAATAGGTTAAATAGTTGTCACTGTCCTTGGGGAAGTTAAATATTGTCAAATGTCAATACAACGTCTAAAGTATTAAATATACATATTTATTGTTTATTTTACTCAATAGTTAAAATTATCTATATGATATTACTTCTGTTGTTCTAAGTCTAGTACCAAGTAAATACAAATCCCAATGAAATAACATGGACATTCATTGGGTACAGGGATGTTTGTATAGTCTTCATTTAATTCTATATAAACAAAATTATTTTACTGTATAGTTTTGGCACATAGTTCAAGTGCAATTTTATTGCTGGACATTTTCATTATGATTTTATCATCGCTTAACCTTATAATATTAGTGCCATTGATAGTTAAATTGTAATATATAAAACCACATTTACCAGTATCAAGCTATAATGATGTAAAAAAGTTTCGATTCAGTAGTCCTATCATATTTGGTCAATAGCCAGCAATTGCCATTATTGAAAAAGTGAATCACATTCATAAGTGCAAAGTCTGTAAGAGATACAAATCAAAGGAAAGTGAAGTGATCCGTAATGAGCAGATAAAAATCAATAAGGGGGAAAAAGAGCCTAACTCTTAAAATAATCAAGAAAAGACTGCTGATGTTTGAACTGCATTTATTCCGTATAAGTAGTCATGTTGAACAGTAAAGCTTAGCACAAAAATGTTTCCTCCTTGCTCTCAATGCTTAGAATAGAATCTCTTGACTGTGACCCTATTATAAAACTACATACATTGATTGTACCAAGTGATTCATTAAAACGTGCCTTTAAAAAAAAACTGTTTAATGAAGCAGATTTTAATCAAAATCTATATTGTATAAACCTTGTCTCTATAATAGATACATAAGCTTATCATTCTAGATCAATTCTACTGGTTTTATTCAGATTGAGTTTTCAGTCTAGTGTGTAAGTTCAGCCTAGGGCTAATTTTATTCTGTGTTCCATCATGACGAATCTAGAAAATTTCTTCGGTAATACATCAGAGTAGAATTCATAAGTCCTTGAATTGCTAAATGAATTCTTGGATCCCAAGAGGTTAAATGAGATCTTGACAAAGAAAGAGAGAGGAGAATGTGGCGCTTTAAAGGTATAGTTAAAATTTTGTACAGCTCTCCCTGTTAACAACTGGTCAAGGAGTTACAAGAACTGAAAGAGTGCACCTGGGAAAAACCAGACAAAACAAAACAACCTTAAAATTCACATCACAACCTACAATGTTTCAGGAAACTCGATGAGGGTCAAAATGGTCATAGGGAAAGGGGCAAGGGAGAACATCTCAGAACAGAGGCTGCTTGAATTCTCTGGCTTTCTCTATCCAATAAATATAGATTTAAAAAAAAGTCACCTTTGACTTTAAAAAAAAAAATTACAAGGTAAGGGAGTCCGGCGGTAGCACAGCGGTTAAGTGCATGTGGCACAAAGCGCAAGGACCAGAGCAAACATCCCGGTTCGAGCCCCCGACTCCCTACCAGCAGAGGAGTCGCTTCACAAGCGGTGAAGCAGCTCTGCAGGAGTCTATCTTTCTCTCCCCCCCTGCCTTCCCCTCCTCTCTCCATTTCTCTCTGTCCTATCCAACAATGACAACAGCAACAATAAAAACAACAAGGGCAACAAAAGGGAAAATAAATAAATATAATTTAAAAAAATTACAAGGTAGTGCAGGAGCAATTCTATATTGTACCTACAACCAGAGTTCCGTGTCCCCATTCCCTCTTTTGGAAGTTACAGTGGTTTTTCCAAGGTCACAGATATGGATTGACTTTTATTTTTATATCTATTTATCTATCTCTCTATTATCTATCACCTTTTTTTGGCCCACTTTTTCTATGGTCCTGCCTTCTCTTCCTTTTTACACCTACACCTATTCTAATTTTTCCTTTTTCCTCTTCTGTCTCTGAATCCTGATGGAATTGAGTTTCATGGCCCTCTCATCATCTTCCTTTGACATTTTTCCCCCTCTAAGAATGTAAACCAAAATTCTCTATGGGATGGAGAAGGTGAGGACTCTGGCTTCTGTAATTGCTTCTCCACAACACATGGGTGTTGGCAGGTCTACCCATATCCCTACCCTTTATCCTCCTTTTCTAGTTGGGTAGAGATCTGGAAAGGAGATATTCTGGGACACATTGGTGAGGTCATCTGCTCAGGTAGGTCAAGTTAGAATCATAGTAGCATCTGCAACATGGTGGCTAAAAAGCAGTAAGATATAAAGCAGGATAAAGCGTTTAATAAACAGAAACAAGAAAGTAGGAATAGAGTAGGTGAGAATAGGGATTTTTAGGGTGGTAAGAAGCTAAGAAGTCTATTTTAGATATACTCCTAGGGATCCATGCCTTTATTAAGTTTTGCTTGATTTTTATAGCTAACATGGAGGTGGACTAAAAATATTATCAGGGAAAATCTAGTCAGAGTTGAGAATAGGACTAAAACTCTGGATTAGGGCAGAAAGTAGCCCCCATACTTGAAGAGAATATACAAATACAGTTAACTGTTTGGCCCATTGATTTGACTGAAGATATATATATATATATATATATATATATATATATATATATATATATATATATATATATATATATATATTCGTACTTTGCACAGGAGCCTGTATAACTTCTGAGTCCTTGTCAGTCTGAGATTGCTATTCATGTCACATCTAGAAACATTCTAGGCTGCAGTCATTTCAGAAACAGCCTTTTTCAAGTAGCAGAGTATAATGACCCAGACTCCCTTTGGAAAGTGGGGTAGTCCCTACCATTGCTAGTTCATTGCTAGAAGGTATATTCCTGGAAGCCCACAAGAGGGTTAGTGGTAAGATTACTGGTGGAGGTGACCAGGTACATCATATCTGTGGGGGAATCCAAAGATTCCCTGAGTAGGGCCCCAAGTGTTGGGGTGGACTGGTATTGACCAAAAAAAGCCATCATTAAGTGAGCCAGTCTCTTCCCCTTTTCAAGCTTTAGTAGGTTCTTCTTTACCTGGTGTGCTTAAACTTTCTCCAGGCTGTTAAAGTCTTGAGTGCCATGTTGTGTATCCAAATTGGTATTAGGTTTATGGAGTCTGGCCTCAGATTAGGGAGGTAATACATCTTACATTTTAGTGAGTTAACCTAAAGTTTTATTGTATTAACTTGTTTGATGACTCTGATAAAGGTTGTCACACATAGAGACAATAATTGCCCTTTAGTTGATAGTTTTTACCAGTACATTTCTTAGCCAATTGTATGCAGTATTCCTTCTTCTTCTTCTCCTTCTCCTTCTCCTTCTCCTTCTCCTTCTCCTTCTCCTTCTCCTTCTCCTTCTCCTTCTCCTTCTCCTTCTCCTTCTCCTTCTCCTTCTTCTTCTTCTTCTTCTTCTTCTTCTTCTTCTTCTTCTTCTTCTTCTCCTTCTTTCTTCTTCTTCTTCTTCTTCTTCTTCTACTTCTTCTTCTTCTTCTTCTCCTTCTTCTTCTTCTTCTTCTTCTTCTTCTTCTTCTTCTTCTTCTTCTTCTTCTTCTTCTTCTTCTTCTTCTTCTTCTTCTCCTCCTCCTCCTCCTCCTCCTCCTCCTCCTCCTCCTCCTCCTCCTCCTCCTCCACCTCCTCTTCTCCTCCTCCTCCTCCTCCTCCTCCTCCTCCTCCTCCTCCAGCTCCTTCTTTTTCTTCTTTTCTTCTTACCTTCAGGGTTGCCACTGGGGCTCACTGCCTGCACTATGAATCCACTGCTCCTAGAGGGCCATTTTTTCCCCATTTTATTGTCCTTGTTATTACTGTTGCCATGATGTTGTTGGATAGGACAGAGAGAAATCAAGAGAGAAGGGGAACAGGGAGAGAGAAAGATAGACACCTGCAGACCTACTTCACCGTCTGTGAAGCACCACCCCCCCCGTAGGTGGTGAGCTGGGGGCACCAACCACAATCCTTTTGCTAGTCCATGTGCTTCTGCCATGTGCATTTAACCTGCTGCAATACTGCCTGGTCCCCATAATATACTTTCTTTTATATAGTTAGTTGAGTTGAATTTCCTTCTTAATACTGTTTTTTTTTTTTGCTGTGTTATATAGAATGTAATAGCTTGTCTCATTATTTTGTTACCAAACTTTTAATTTTTATTTCTATTTTAATTTGTTTGTTGACTAAAATATTTGTAGAAGCAAACTGTTTAATTTCCACAGATTCGAGACTATTTTCAATTTTAGTTTTCTTGTTTGATGTCTAGTCGCTTATCATTGCAATCACAAAAGATGTTTAATATGATTTTAACAATGCATTTATTGAAATTTATTTTGTGGGAACCAGTCATGTGAAGTCTATAATTAACTGATGAAACATTATGGAAGAGGAGGACCTAGTGGGGGTTGTATTGTTATGTGGAAAAATGGGAAATCTTATGCATGTAAAACTATTGTTTTTTTACTGTCAACTATAAACCATTAATTCCCTAGTAAAGAAATTATATATATATACATAGAGGAGAGTACCTCATTTACTATGCGCTGACAATGCGGTCTATAAGCATCTGCTGATTCCTCTATACTTTGATGTGACTGAAGAGTTTAAACTTCTATAAGGGAAGGTCTAAAAGCAACTTGAAATTGCATGTAAATTCTAGGGATCTGAATTATTAATGGCATATTAGATTTTCATTATTATCATGGTCACAGTCAAAGTTATCTCTACCTATGAAATTGTTAAAAGCATTTTATCTGATACATCAAAAATAAATATAAATGAAATGAACTTAAAATCCAGAAGATTGTTCTGTATATCTGATCATCAGGACTTCAAATTTATTGCATATATTTAATCTGTGTCTCTTGAGTATGTTAAAGTTACACTCATATCAACAATAAGAAAACCTATTGTTATTTCTTTATTTTATTTTATTTTATTTATAAAAAGGAAACATTGACAAAACCATAGGATAAGAGGAGTACAACTCCACACAGTTCCCACCACCAGAACTCCGTATCGTATCCCATCCCCTCGCTTGATAGCTTTCTTATTCTTTAACCCTCTGGGAGTATGGACCCAAGGTCATTGTGGGATGCAGAAAGTGGAAGGTCTGGCTTCTGTAATTGCTTCCCTGCTCAACATGGGCGTTGACAGGTCAATCCGTACTCCCAGCCTGCCTCTCTGTTTCCCTAGTGGGGTGGAGTTCTGGAGAATCTGAGCTCCAGGACACATTGGTGGGGTTGTCTGCACGGGGAAGTCTGGTTGGCATCATGATAACATCTGGAACCTACCTGGTGGCTGAAAAGAGAGTTAACATATAAAGCCAAACAAGTTGTTGACTAATCATGAACCTAAAGGCTGGAGTAGTGCAAATGAAGAGATGGGGGGTAGTCTCCATTCTGTAGATAGCTAGTAGGCATATTTTAATTATATTCCAAAGGGCTTGTGGCTATATTTGGGTTTTTTGTTTGTTTGTTTGTTTGTTTTTTTCCCTGAGCTTGAAATCTGATATGCAGGTGGATCCAAGTTATTGTCTGGGGAGATAATGTCATGGGACCAGGGAAGAGAGTAGCTTCTTAATATGGGAAAGGTGCATAAATATTGTAGACTGTAAACCCCATGGATTTGATATGATTTGTGGCCCATATTCAGCTTAGGAGCCTATGTGACCACTGCATCCCTGTAGATCTGAGCTCACATTCTGTGGTCATGAGTAGAAATGTTCTAAGCTGCCCCAATATCAGGACCTATCTTCCTCAGGTGCTGTCTATCCTCCCTTTGGAGGATGGAATATTCTCTACCATTGTTGATCCAAGTTGAGGGCAAGATCCTATGGGGTCTACCTATTGTTATTGTAATAAAGGTATTTTTCTTGGTTCATATGAGCCATAATTGTGCAGTATCCAGATACAGGTCTACCATCGTTATTAAAGTTAGGCATAAGGAATGGGCTATTTCCTTCTGTTTTGCTGTTTAGACACTGTAGTGCCAAATTAGGTTTTTAGTAATAGCTACTGAACTTTGTGTGAAGATTTTGTGTAAATTTTGTATTTATTCTATGGATTTTACTCTTATGTACCCTCTCTCTCTCTCTCTCTCTCTCTTTTTACCTCCAGGGTTATAGGTGGGGCTCAGTGCCTGCTCTATGAATCCACTGCTCCTGGAGGCCATTTTTATTCCATTTTATTGGATAGGACAAAAAGAAATTGGGGGGTGGAGAAAAGAAGGGGAGAGAAAGGTGGACATCTGCAAACCTGCTCATGAAGCTTTCCCCTGCAGGTGGGAAGCGGGGGCTTGAACCTGGATCCTTACATAGGTCTTTGCGCTTTATACCGTAAGTCTTAACTGTGTGCACCACCACCCAGCCCCTCCAAAGTTTTCTTTTTACATTTTTTTGGCATGTACTTTTTCTATTTCTTTGTATTTTATAAGTTCCTTTTAAGAACCTTGACTGTATACATATGAATGAATAAAAATTTATAAAGTGACTGAGGCAGCATATATTTTTAATATTTCTCCCACATGGCATACAATTTTGTTATTAAAATTATTATCCATTTAATAATAGTTTACAAGATTGTAAGACTACAGGGGTGTACACATTGCATATACTATCAAAGTTCTGTCTCTCACCCCCAATTCCCTAGAAATAATTGCCACAGTTTCACAAATTCTTAGAGACCAGCATGGCTATATTTTTGTTTGTTTGTTTGTTTACATATTTATGTGATTTACATTTATCTATTTCACATATGAGTGAAACTATTTAGTAGATATTTTTCACCTCCTTACTTTAGCATAGCTCACTATTTTAAAATGGTTTCAGAAACATTTTCTTTAATAACATTTCTTTGTTGTAAGTATTCGTTATTAAAGTAAAAGCCAGTAAGATAGCCTTAGTAGTTAAGAAAAAAGAAACCAATATAAGAAAAACGAATATAGGATGTTTTAACACAAGTGATAAAACAAGAAAGCTATTCTTCTTCCTTTGGCTAAAAAAAAAAATCAATATTTTAGATATTACTGCTTTAGGTGGATGGACTATTTTGCATATAATTGTTCAGAAAAATCTAACAAAACTGCATATACCACTCAGAATTGTTTCTACCTGTAATATACTTACAAGCATAATTATCAGTTTCTACCTCAGTGTGTAACTAAGCTTTTCATTTTAGTAAAATTTTAAGAGTGCAAATAGCCTCTACGTTTTCTTTTACGTTTAAATTTATATTTGTAAAAATTAACAATAGTCAATACTTCTTTTTCTGCTGTTTGGTACAAATGGGTTGCTATCTACTTCCAATTTTATTGTAGAATCTACTGATGAATGGAGAAATGTAAAAGGAAATTGATTTTTCTTTATATGACCTGTCTAGGATTCACTAGTATCTTATGCCATGCTTAGAATAATCATTTGAATGTGTATTAAGAGAGTGGGTTGAAGTATTTTTAATAAACAAAGCCTATATATTTTTTATAAACTATTTCTAATCACATACATGGTGTACTGCGATGGAAACATTAAGGGTAATTCTAAAGAAAGAATTAGAACCCCTTGCATCTTTACACAAAACTTTTGCATCATTCGATTAGATATAACTAAAAAAAAAAAAAAAAAGCCACTATCTGTATATATTTTTAACACCCACAGAAGCTGGTTTTTTTTTTCCCCTGCTTGACAGACTTGTATTCTAAAGAATATGCTGTGTGCTCAGAAAAATTGGAGATACTTTTTTTTCATCGCAGATTAGCTTAGACCTGAGCATAGTTCCTTACACGGTGCCTGGTATATTCCCAGAAAACACTTATAGAATAATTGATGGTGCTGTAAGGATGAAAGAAAGGCTCTGCATAATGGACCTAGGACTCAGAAACAACTGTCAGTGAAAAAAAATTAATTTCCAAAGTTGCCAAAACTCAACTTAGCTGCTATAAAAAGAACTGGCTGTTTGGTATTCTCCAGTGATAGAGGTAATATGCACTGTTCTCTTTTACATAGTGAGTGATTTAGTGCTGGCTTAGAAGACGTGGTCATTGATCTACTCAACTTGTATTAGAACTTTCAGATAAAGACCTATAAATGGGAAATAATGGAGCATTACCACATTCCCAAGTTTGCAGTGAATTGCAAAGCTGTAAAGACACTTCTCAATACAGAAAAAAAAATTGTAATAGTTTTTTTTAAGGCTCCTAATATAACCCAAGGGGTAAACTCTCCAGTTAACAGTAGGCAGAATAAAATGGAACAAAGACACTTCATACTGTAGACTCTAGTGAGCTCAAGAATAAATACTTGAAGTAATAGCTAGGATAGTAAGGAAAGCATATTATCTCTATCTTTGGAGACTCTCAGTGTTACTATAAAAATAGTCTGTAAAATGAAGTACTATAGAGTTGTACACATAGGCATAAGTTGTCAACTCAAAGAAAGCAAAGGGGAGCCTCTTTGTTCACATACAAGCTTGTTTGGGTGTATATGAGAATATTTGAGGTTAATTTCTTTGGCTAATTGCTTTATGTTTATACAATACAGCTTTACTAGTCAGGATTTTTATCTCAAAAAGAGTTTCTAGGAATGATATAAAATAGAGACCTTTACTTTGCACAGTTGTGGGAGTTGGTGCTGCAATCTATATATGATAGTTCCTTGTGTTAAAGCTCAAGTTTCTTTCTTTTATTTGTAAAATAAAAAATGGAAAATAGAGACAAAACCATAGGGTAAGAGGGGTAAAATTCCTCATAATTCCCACCACCAGAATTCCATGTCCCATCCTTGATAGCTTTCCTATTCTTTATCCCTCTGGGAGTATGGACCTAGAATCATTATGGGGTACAGAAGGTGGAAGGTCTGGCTTCTGTAATTGCTTCTCCACTGAACATGGGCATAAGCAGGTTGATCCATACTCTCAGCCTGTTTCTATCTTTCTCTAGTTGGGAAGAACTCTGGAGAGATGGGGTTCCAGAGTACACTGGTAAGGTCATCTGCCTGAGGAAGTCAGGTTGGTGTCATCGTAGCATATGCAACTTGGTGTGTGAAAAAGCATTAAATATAAAGAACAAACTGTTTAATAATCAGGAACCTAAAGATAAGAATATAGCAGATGAGATTTGGAAAACGTGGGTCTATTTTAAATATCTCTCAAGGGGCCCATGACTTCACTAATTTCTGCCTGAGCCTGAAAGCTAATACGCAAGTGGGCCAGAGCTCAAGTTTCAAAAGGTCAGCTGATCCAGCAGTCAGGAAGGAAAACTGCATATGTAGTAGTAGAATAGAACAAAGGGAAATATAAACATATAAAGACATACTACTGTCAGTGAGACTAAACAAACCCATATCTCTTTTACTGTCCTCTAATCTATGATGCACACAATCCACAGGATATATTTATTAGTGCTGTTTGCCATAGAACTGAATGCAACTTTTTAAGTTCATGATGAGGCTAAAGTTATTTAATAATAACATTTTTCAATTTCTTTCTTCTTCCTGACTACACAATTTTGTTTAACTACCTATAGGTCATTAAAAATTCTCCAAAATATTAAACATTTACAAAATCACAATCTAAGTTAAACTATGACCATCATAAAAATAAAAGCAACAGAAAGTTTTCTCTTCTCTTTCTGGTGTCAGTGTATCTAGTTCATGATTTGACTATTCCTAGGTTGATTTTTTTTAAATTTCATAAATATATATATATATTAAAAATATATATGTGTATATATATACATAAAATATATATTATATATAATATATAATATATATTATATATTATATAATATATATTAAATATATATATTATATATAAATATATATGTATATATACATAAAATATATATATATTTTAAATTTTCATATATATATATATATATATATATAAAATGTTTAGTGAGGAAGCTACCTTCTGAATTTCTGAAGGCATTGTTACACTAGAAGTGCTTTTCAAGATAGTAATTCTCAGTAGAGTGAAATGAAGTGTTTGTCTTATGTTTTAAGATCCATGAGCAGCAGTGGTAATATTAAAAGTAGATTCATTCGTCACATGAAAAATATAATTCTTCCCATCTCTGCTTCCTCAGAATTAATGTTGCATCTTATAATTCTGTCCACAAAAGTCATACCTATCAGATTAATTTCCTATTAAATTAAGGTTTTCTATTTACAGCCATTCAGTGTGTAGTAATATGCTGTTTAGAAATTTAGTGTCAGGAGTCCGGCGGTAGCACAGCAGGTTAAGCACACATGGCGCAAAGTGCAAGGATCCCGGTTCGAGCCCCTGGTTCCCCGCCTGCAGGGGAGTCACTTCACAAGCGGTGAAGCAGGTCTGCAGGTGTCTGTCTTTTTCTCCCCCTCTCTGTCTTCCCCTCCTCTCTCCATTTCTCTCTCTGTCTTATCCAACAATGACGACATCAATAACAGCATCAATAAAAGAAAACTACTACAACAACAATAAAAAACAACAACAAGGGCAACAAAAGGGAAATAAATAAATATATAGATAAAAAATTTTTAAAAAATTTAGTGTCAGCTAGCACAATGATTTCTGAGCAGTATAGATTTGATGTGTTATTTTACTTTCTTTTTTTAAAATTTATATATTTTTTATTTATAAAATGGAAATATTGACAAGATCACAGGATAAGAGGGGTACAACTCCACACAGTTCCCACCACCAGAACTCTGCATCCCCTCCCCTGACAGCTTTTCTATTCTTTATCCTCCTGGGAGTATGGGCCCAGGATCATTATGGGGTGCAGAAGGTGGAAGGTCTAGCTTCTGTAATTGCTTCCCGGCTGAACTTGGGCATTGGCCGGTTGATTCATACTCCCAGCCTGTTTCTTGCCCTAGTGGGGCAGGGATCTTGGGCTCCAGGCTTGGGCTCCAGGACATGTTGGGGTCGTCTGCCCAGGGGAGTCAGGTTTTCATCTTGTTATCATCTGGAACCTGGTGGCTGAAAAAGAGTTAAGACATAAAGCAGAACAAATTGCTGACTAATCATGACCCTAAAGGCAAAACTGTTGAAGATTAAGATTTGGAGTTTCAGATTTGAAAAAAAACTATGGGTCTATTATATTAGGTATATTCCTAGGGGGTCCATGACTTTACTAGTTTTTGCCTAAGCCTGACATCTAATATGCATGTGGACACAGGTTATTGTCTGGAGAGATGGAGTCATAGTAGGAAAAAGGACTAGAAATCCAGATCAGGGAAGAGAGTAGCTCCCAAATATGGGGAAAGTATATAAATATTGTTACTTGTAAACCCCATCGGTTTGATCTGGGGCCTATATTCAGCACAGGAGCCTGTATAAGCTCTGTATCCCTGTAGGTCTGAGCTCACATTCTGTGGTCATGGCTAGGAACACTCCAGGCTGCACTAATTTCAGGACCCATCTTCCTTGGGTCGTAGGCACAGTATGTTGTCCAACCTCCCTTTTGAGGATGGAACACATTTCCTGCCATTGTTGATCCACATTGAAGGCAAGGTCCTGTAGGGGCCCACAAAGAGGTCCATTATGTTGTTCCTGAGGGAGATGAACAGCGACAGTGTCAAGAGGCATCTGTTAGAGGTCTAAGCCCATCATGTCTGTGTGGGAATCACAGAACTCCCTTATGTGCTATTTTTCATTTTTCTTCTAGGGCAGAATGTTGGAGGTTGGCTCTTTTTAAAATAACCATTTTAGAATGAAACAGACATATGGTTCTTAGCAATGAAACTTTCCATTTTATTCCAGTTTTAGTTAAGCTAGAGTCAAATAAAATCTCTCACACACAAACAAAAAATAGACATTTAAACATGTTAGCTTTAGCAATCAGGTTTGTCTGTAAATCTAGAAACTTTGAAAATAATTTAGAAACCCAACTCTTCCATAACTTTAAAGTTTAATTTAATTTAATTTATTTATTTTGCCTCCAGGGTTATCTCTGTGTCTTGGTGCTGGTACTACAAATGTCCTATCCATTTTTAATTAATTAATTAATTAATTTTTAAAATATTTATTTTATTTATTTATTCCCTTTTGTTGCCCTTGTTGTTTTAATGTTGTAGTTATTATTGTTGTTGTCGTCGTTGTTGGATAGGACAGAGAGAAATGGAGAGAGGAGGGGAAGACAGAGAGGAGGAGAGAAAGATAGACACCTGCAGACCTGCTTCACCGCCTGTGAAGCGACTCCCCTGCAGGTGAGGAGCCGGGGTTCGAACTGGGATCTTTATGCCGGTCCTTGTGCTTTGCACCACCTGCCCTTAACCCACTACACTACAGCCTGACTCCCTGTCCTATCCATTTTTATTGGATAGGACAGAGAGAATTTAAAAGGGGAAGGGGGAGATAGAGAAGGGGAGAGAAAGACACATGAAGATATATCCTTAGAAAAGAAATATCTTAGCTCCCTGACTAGGGCCACCAGAGGTGGCCTGGTAGTGATTAAAGAGTCACCATGAAAGGATGCCAGTTCTCTGGCCCTTATTCAGCTTTTGTAGTCCTTACTTTGTCAGACAAGGTTAGCTTTGGAGTGATTGAGCGATGTGTAATGGGAGGTGGGTGGGGAGGGCAACTAGGTCTAAGTAAAAGCCTTTTCATTAGGTACTTTAAGGCATCCTTTTAGGTCTTTCTACTTGCTTGCTTCATTTATTGACTCACTGCAAATTATTGTGAACTTTTGCTTTAAGGTATATATTTTCCCCTAACTTATGGATACATGTACATATGCCCTATCTCATGGACCCTGGTCTATATGTAGATTTTGAGGTTTTGTTAAGAAGTGTACCACCGGAAATGGAATCAAGGAGTCCTGTGATCTAGGAAAGGTCTCACCAGAGTAATGAAGCTGAAGAATTGATATTCCATGCCTGACTTGTCTGGATACAGTCTGAAGTGCAGCATGCCGAGGTGGTACTGATTGCATTGATTAGGTTGGTATCAGCAGGTGCAGTATCAGTTGGTATGAACTGGGCAAAGCATGCAGGAAAATGAGCCCCACCCTAGAGGTTCCAGGACTAGGAGAAATATGGGCTTTATAGAGAAAGGGGAAGGTTCTTTCTGCCTTAGAGTTTAAGAAGCCAATAGATAGTTATTACTCAAATCAAATTATTTAGCAATTGGGTTAACTTTGAAAATCTAATTGTTAGGATTTTCTGTGGCATATATGACCTCACCATAATTTATGTCCTTTTATGCCAGTTACATATAGTTGTCTCATATAAAGTAATGCCACTGGTTGCTTCTGTTCTCCCTGACCTTTTAGGAGATTTATTATTTCAAAGAACAAGTTATTATTAGAATTTTATTAACAATTTGAGCCCACAGTTAAAATTCAATCTGATTGCCTATTTGGAGTTTTTATGTACTTAGACTGAGGGACCATATACTCAGAGCTATGGTCTAGGCATCAAAAATTTGAGCCATTCAGTTAATTTTCCCCTCCTCTATGAACATCATATTCACTACAGAAGAGATCCAAAAGGCTAGCAAACATGAAAAATTGGTCCAGGTCACTGATTGTCAGAGAAATGCAAATAAAGATAACACTGAGATGCCACCTCACGCCTGGAGAACAGCATACATCAAAAAGGACAGCAGCAACAAATGTTGGAGAGGTTGTGGGGACAAAGGAACCCTCCTACAATGCTGGTGGGAATGTAAATTGATCCATCCCCTGTGGAGAGCAGTCTGGAGAACTCCAGAAGTCTAGAAATGGACCTACTCTATGATACTGTAATTCATCTCCTGGGGATATATATATCTTAAGGACTCCATAAGACCCAACCAAAAAGATATGTGTACACCTATGTCCATAGCAGCACAATTCATAATAGCTAAAACCTGGAAACAAACCAGGTGCCCAACAACAGAAGAATGGCTGAGAAAGCTGTGGTATATATACACAATGGAATACTATGCAGCTATTAAGAACAATGAACCTTGTCATTTTTGCCAGGCTGGCTTCACGGGTGGAAGACAGAGATGACCAGAGACTCATGGCTGAGCTGAGAACGCAGTTCAATCTTTATTCACGAGTGGGGATGCAGTTCAACAAACTAATCAAATCTAATCACAACCCAATTCTGTCTTCTATCTCTCTCCTCCAGCGGAAGAGTCAGGAACAAAGGAAATATGTACGATAGGGGGCGGGGAGAAGGAAGAAGCATGAACCAGTGATGACTAAACCAAATGTCCCAGAGGCGAGGGGTGGGGGAGAACAAACCAATATCCCAGAGGCAGGAGGGTGCCCAGACAACAATGGACGTGCAAACAGAACACACAGCAAGCAACACAAGCGAACTCAATATGATGATAAAAACAGAAGACTTCACAAGCATAATCCAGAAGCATACCAACAGAACCTACCTTCTCTGACCCATCTTGCATGGAGCTAGAAGGTATTATGTTAAGTGAGTCTAGTCAGAAAGACAAAGACAAGTATAGGATTATCCCATTCATAAACAGAAGTTGAGAAAAAAGAACAGAAAGGGAAACTCAAAGCAGAATCAGATTGAGTTTGGTGTATGGCACCACAGTAAACATCTCTGGGTGAAGGGTGAGGGTAGATATTCAGCTTCATTGTGGGGGGCAGAAGCACAGACCTTTGGTGGTCACAATGGTGTTCACATACACTACTATTAACAAATTTACTTTTTATGAGTTCATTTATTTTCAGAAAAAAAGAATGCACAATCATAAAGGTATTCTTTTTTTCTTTTTTTTTTTAAACCAGGGCACTGTTCAGCTCTGGCCTATGGTGGTGCAGGGGATTGAACCTGGGACTTTGGAGCCTCAGGCATGAGAGTCTGTTTGCATAACCATTATGATATCTACCCTCTGCCCCATAAAGGTATTCTTTTTCCTTTTCTTTATTTTAAAAGACATACAGAAATTGAGAGGGAAGGAGGGATAAAGAGGAAAAGAAATATACCTACAGCACTATTTCACCATTTCTCAGGCTTCCATGATGCAGATGGACACAAAGTATTTGAACCTGTGTCCTTGAACAGGGTAACCTGGAACTAAATCAGGTATGTCTCTGCTTGACTACATAATAGTAAGGGTTTTTTTAATCTTCTATCTAGTTTGATATATTTAGGAGAGGGAGGGTAAGAATCATTTTATATTTCACCAATTTAAATCTAAAGATTTAATAATAATCTTCCATAATATACTTGTTTCATATAAGTAAATTAGAGCACTACTCTTATGATTGTGTTTGTGGCATTTTAGGAACTAATATTTTAGTGAAGGGAGTGGAGAATGTAACACATAATACTAGGTACAAATCTTGGTTCAACTCACTATTTTATCATAGACACTGCAATAGTCAAGAGTAAAATGTTCATGGTGGGATAAATGTGATTAGATTCCAGATACAATGAAAACTTGTTTTACTTCAGTAGTGATTGTGTTGTAATTTTAATGGTTTTTTATAATTTACTGAATGAATCTTTAATTTTTCCAGTATGCTACCAAATAATTATGTCACTCATGTGGGTTTTCAAATACATAAATTCAAAAGTTACTATTAATGGTTAAATAATTAAGGTGATCCACTGTAAATTAAAGCTATACTAGAAGAATCCTCTAAACTTTGTCTTTGAAAAAAGTAGAAAAAAACATATCTAGATACAGTTTGCTTTGAATACCTTGTAGCTTAAGATGCAATATTTTGCTCTGAATCTACTTGGTATAAGAAACCTTATAAAAATCAAGTGTTTTATTCAATATTGTATTGATATTGAACTTGAGGAATGCATACTCCCATTTATATGCTGAATATTTAACTCCAAATCATACTCATATTTTCAGGGTTTTTTCGATAATTAAATTTTTCTCCAAGTTATGAAACTATTACACTAAAATTAAGACATGTTTTATCAGAATTCATGTGGTCAGTTGTAAGTATAAATACTTTAACTCAGAAATGGAAACATGAAAAACATGGATCAAATTTACAGCATCTTTCTGACAGTTTGACATGAGGTTAAAAGCAAGGATTTATACTGAAAATTGTTTTTAAAGTACGTCCTTTAGTGTTATTTGATTTTTTTCCTCAAGCAAAATAAGATGTGGAATTTAATAATCCCTTCTGACAATTTTATAAAAATGGGCTGCCATGCTTAATTGATGGAGGGCCTCTTCATCTGCCACCCCCAGGCATTCATGGTAAGACATTGATGCAGAGTTCCCAGCCTCTATCCATCAGATCTTTGACTGCTTCTGTGTTATTAACCTTTGGGTTGATCTGAGAGTGGCATCACCCCAGCTAACAGGCTGTCATGTCAGTTTGGCAGCTGTGCTTTGTATGTTCTCTTTTACTTTCACTTTGTCTCTTAGGATCATTTGAACGGATAAGTACAGAGTCATGTAGCCAATTATTTTATAATTTCTAGATTGTCAAAATTTTCCCCTGTTAAATGGCTTGGAGGAAACAAAATCCTAAAATATATGAGCTATTAATGTATTTGAAGTATGATAGCAAAAAGCCTTTTCAGTCACAGTGACCCAGGATCCATCATCAGCTCCAATTCTTTTTTTTAATATTTTTATTTTTACTTATTTATTTATTTATTACTGAATAGAGACAAAAAGAAAATGAGACAGGAGGGGGAAATAGAAGAGAGAGACAGAGAGACTTCTGCAGCCCTGCTTTACCACTTGTGAAACTTTCCCCCTACAGGTGGGTACCAGGGGCTTGAACCTGTACCTTTGTGCTCTGTAGTGAGTGCACTTAATCAGGTGTGCCTAGACCCTTAGCTCCAATTCTATGTGACTTTATACAGTTACTTAACCTCTCTAGATCATTGATAAGACAATGGAAATTACTTTGGAGCAAGGAGAGTGAATTTGCTGCCAATTTAATTGTCTCTGTGTTCCTTTAAGGATAGTAAACCCTACTTTTCAGAGGTAGATCTAACTTAGATATGTTAAGAAAAGCATATATAAACATGTGAATATGTTTCTAGCTCTCCACCCGCTTGGGCTTTGGAAAGAGTTTATATAAATAAGGCACACTAAATGTTATAGTATACTAACTTCACAGTAAACCTACCTTCTCAATCAACTGCAACACACATGTTAGTAAGAATCTGACTCTTCCAAGTGAAGACTGAATTTCTTATTTGTTTGTTTGTTTATTATTTTCTAATTTTTATTACCACCAGGGATATCACTGGCTGCTGGCATTATGAGTCCACTGTTCCTGGAGGCCATTTTTTTTTTCTTTTTTCCCCCCCTTTCTATTTTATTTGATAGGACAGAAAGAAGTTGAGAGGGGACAGGGAGATAGAGATGAAGATGAACAAAGACAGATGTACACTTGCAGCCCTGCTTCACTGCTCACGAAGCTTCTTCCCTGTAGGGGGGAAGCAGGAGTTTCAATCCCCAGTTCCTGCACGTGGCCATGTATATGCTCAACCTCCCATGACTGCATTTTTTAAATTTCATATAACCATCTAACTGTGTTCTGGCAAACATGAGGACAGAAATAATATATACAACTTCCATAATCTATAATAAAAAAAAAAACTTAGTTTCTTCCTCTCTTCCTTTTTTTCAACACCTGGCAAACAACAATCATTGAACCTATTGTAAATGATACGTTTGAACTTTTAATAATGAACTTGATGTCATATATACATACACTTGAAGACTGAACTAGTGAAAAAATGGTTATCACTTCCAGAGTAACACTTAAAATTAGAATAAGTTATACTTCTTTATCTATTATCTATTTAGCATGCAATATTTTGTTACTTCTTTATTTTTTATTGTTTACAATATAGTTAATGATACATAACGTATAACATTTCATCTCCCCATGACAGAAGTTAGGCTCATTTCTTAAATAAATAAATAAATAAATAAATAAATAAATAGAAACAGGGTGGGGGTATAGAGCAACTGGTCAACACCCATGTCCAGTTTAGAAGCAATTGCAGAAGCCAGAACTCTCACCTTCTGCACCTCATAAAGATCTTTAGTCCATACTCCCAGAGGGCTAGAGAATAGGTATGCTTCCAATGGAGGAAATGGGACACGGAACTCTGGTGGTGGGAAGTGTATGGAATTGTACACAATTATCTTACAATCTTGTTAATCATTATTAAATCACTAGTAAATTTTTTAATTCTTGGTGTTACATACTTTCCTTTAATAAATGCCTCTGAGTTAAGAAAAAAAAAAAGTTAGGCCTCTTTCCAACATCATGCACCAGGACTTCAATGGTTCTCCCTTTCATCTTTCATCTTTTTTCCCCCTTTGTCAGAGTTCTTTACTTTGATACAGTAGTCTGTTCCCAGTCTAATTTTCATCTTATGATGTTTTCCTTTACTATCCTTGCTTCTTAATTCAGACCTATGAGTGAGATTATCCAATGTTCATCCTTCTCTTCCCGGTTGTTAAGCTAAATGTTTGCTAAGCAAGTAGTGCTTTACATGATTTCAAAATTATAAGTTTTACTTATTATTTATATGCCTAGCTACTATTTGGGAGACATTATGAGTGGTATGGATGTCTAGGATAGATATCCTTTCTTCCTTAATTGCACAATACTAACTAAATTCTCTCCTGATACCTTACAGTTGTCATAAATCATCATTGTATGTTGTCTCTCCATTTGTTAAATTGTTATTTGAGATATTTTGCTCTACAAAAGACAGTAAGAGATGGAGGAATAAATTCTGGATCCTTTTTCTTCCCTATCTGTTGGGATCCAGTCAGGAAACTTAAAATAACTCTAGTTAATTTAAACAATAGCAACTTAACTGAGACTTAAAAACAAACAAAAATATCAATTAAAGAAGCCCCTGGAAGAACACAGAACTTGATATTATGATTTTGATGCCCAGCCTTGCATGCTCCAGCTTTGTGCTGTTTCTGTTTCTTCTTTTCATTAATAAATAAGTAAATAAAGTCTTCATAAAAAGGAAAAAAGATGGGGGAAATAAGAATAAGAAGGTTACTCTTTCATTTATGAAATCAGAATATGCTCATGCTTTAAGAAACCACTGCCATGGAGTTCTCTGATCACTATACTAAAGCAGGTGAGTCTTTGAAGGATGACAGGAAGCTGATGAAAAAACTCTGATGCTGAATCATCGGGCACTCCCATGAAAATAATAATTGCTTCTGATTTTCTTACATCTTACCAAATTACACTAGTTTTTCTCATTGACAGAATCTAACCTAAATTATAATGACAGAGATTATTGAAGCTGTGGTCATAGTATTTCATTTCTTAGAGAATGAGAACATAGAAAGAGAAAAATGGGATTGAGTGACCAATACAATTTCATACAATCAATCATAGTTCTCAGTCAAATAACTCAATTCTCTCCCCCAGGAACAGTCTCTACTTGATTTATAGCAGCGGATACTGATTATGTGTCTTCAGAGTAAGACATCATTAATTTATTGGGGACCCCAGTGGATAGCTAGGTTAATTTGCCTCTAGACACTATTACCACTTCCTTAGCAGTAGCCCTATGGGAAGGGCAAAATAATACAAGAGTCATTTGTAGGGTGGTCGAGCAGAAATGTATTACTAATTCTATACTAACACTGAATCCTTTCAAGTCATTTGAAAGCCAAACTAGTGAAAAAAAAATGGGTATCACTTTTAGATAAATACTTGACAATTAGATTAAATTATTCTTCTGTATCTCTGAAGGTAGCTATGTAGCATGTAATATTTTATTCCCACTATACTGGGGAGAGGGTTCATGCCTTACAGTATAGTTGTTAATATGTAAGTATAAAATTTTATCTTCCCATGATAGGTGTCTATAAGACACTCTTTCCCCCAAGCTAGGTTCTTTCCCAACATCATGCATCAGGACTTCAATGCTCTTCTCTCCCATCCTTTTCCTCTTTCACCGAAGACCTTTACTTTGGTGTAATACACTGTACCCAGTTCAAGTTTCACCTTATGTTTTCCCTTACTATCCTTGCTTCTCAATCCAGACCTATGAGTGAGATAATCTGGTATTCATCCTCCTTTTTTTCTGGTTTATCTCTCTCAACCTGATACCTTTGGAATCCATCCCAGTTGAGAGGGTGAGGGGAGGAGGACTTGGGCAGAATCTTCTCCAAAGAAGAAATCCAAAGAGCCAAGGGACATATAAAAGTGACCAATGCCACTGATGATCAGGGAAATGCATATTAAAACAATAGTGAGATATCACTTTAGACATGTGAGAAAGTCATGCATAGAAAAGATAGGAACACCAACTGTTGGAGAGGTTGTGAGGAAAAGGAAACTCTCCTATATTGATGGTGGGGTTGTAAATTGGTCCAACCTAGGTAGAAAACAGTCTGGAAACCCATCAGAATGCTAGAAATTGGCCTGTCCTATAGCCTAGCAATTTCCTTTCTGAAAATATATCCAAAGAAATTAATAACACCGGGGCCAAGTGGCTATGCACCTGGTTAAGCGCACTTATCACCATGTGCAATTGTAAGGGTTCTAGCCCCCCTCCCCATCTGCAGGGAAGAACACCTCATGAGTGGTCAAGCAGGTCTGCAGGTGTCTATCTTTCTCTCCCCCCTCTAACTCCTCTCCTTTCTCAATTTTTCTTTGTCCTGTCAAATAAAAATAAATAAATAAAGGGGGGAAATGGCCACTGATAGCAGTGGATTTGTAGTGCAGGCATGGAATCCACCCTTAAATATTTATTTATTTATGTATTTATTTAAATAAATACATAAATAAAATTTAAAAGGAAGAAAGAAAGAAAGAAAGAAAGAAAGAAAGAAAGAAAGAAAGAAAGAATACCTAAATACCTATACTCATATTAGCACAATGGAACTAACTCAGATATCCAAGGACAGATGAGCAACTAAGAAAATTATGATATACATTTCTCCCCCCAACTGTGTGTGTGTGTGTGTGTGTGTGTGTGTGTGTGTGTGTGCTATTACATAAAGTTGTCTTCATTGCAACACATAATTTTAAAGACAAAAAAAGGTTGGTGATAAAAATGTGTAAGTTGCTTTGAATATTACAACTTAACTTTGTGAATTAGTGTAAAACCTTCAAGTGAGAAGTACTCTTTGTCTATCCAGAATAAAGGATAATTAGTGCTTTTGCAGCAAAGGGACATCAAGAATCAGGAAATGCAGACCTTGCTAAAATTTTCCTGGTCTACTGCACTGGTCTCAAACCTTTGACTTATGCTTATACAAATGTCTTCTCTTCATCACATCTAGCATAAGAACACTCAAATCTAACCATTCTGGTGGCTTTCATTTCTTATGAATGCTTCTATGTGTTATAAAAGTTATAAAAATTGATTTATTTACTTTTCTCAGTTAACCCGTTAATTTCCAAAACCTGTCAGGACCTACAGGAAGGTCAAGAAAAAAAATTTATGTTTCCCTAGTTAGCATAAAAATATACCAATATTACTTAATATAAAAACAAATAACCAAAATAAATAAATTATTCTCTATATTTAAAATACTATAATTGCTATTATCTTGAAACCAGTTTTATCAGTGGTCTCAATGCCTATGGGACTCCATTTTACTGGTACCTGGTAGCCATTGCATTTTTTATATATATATATTTTTTTTGGATAGAGGTGAAGTGAGAGATAGAGATAGAGAAGAAAGAATGAGAGAAACACATAAAAGGTGAAAAACACCTACAGTCTTGCTTCACTACTTGTGAAGCTTCCTGCTTATAGTTGGGGATTAGAGACTTAAACCCCATTCCTCACATATATTAATATGTGTGCTCTTCTGAGTGAGTCCACACCTGGCCCCTCAACAGCTTTGTAGTAACCTGAAATAATGTTACAAATCAGCACTAATTCATGGATCATGATTTGGGACTTACTACTAGAGGATAGATTTTAGCATGAAAAAATTCCTGTGGTAATCATCAAACAATTTAGAAATCAATTCTAAGTAAAAAATGGTGCAGGTCCATTGCTAGTGAACTATAAGATTTCAGTTTTAGAAAACAGCAGATGATTGAAGATGGTTGATAATGAAAGGAAGACATTAAAAGTTTAGCTTTCAGAAAACTTGTTAGAACAATGAAAACAGAGGAAAAAAACTAATCATGTTACTGAATGTCGTAAAATAATCTTTGTGTAAATATTATGGATGGAGATATGAGTTTAATACTCATAATCCTCCAAATCATATTTGCAAGACCTAGCAAAGGTGGTTAATTCTCTTCTGTGGAAAATAATACAGAGATAAAAATTATTCATAATTCATATTAGCATAGTACTATGTATTCCTAAAAAAATCTTACAATTTGAGAAACTGTGACCTGTTAATTAAGCAATATTCACACAAAAGATTAGAGCAGAAGGAAAGCTATCAGTTATTTTAGCAAGTTTGTAACTAGAAAACAGTACAGATAAATATAACCTTATTTTAACAAACACTAACATGATTTAAAAATTCCCAATAGATTATGCTATAAAAATAGGATTCAAAAAACAAAAAGAAAAATAAGCATAAGAGACAGGTATATAAAGAATGTTATCAAGATATAAATAAAATTAAAGGAAATTACTAAGATAGGTATGTAATAAAGACATACAGAATATGTATGTAACAAAAGGCCAGACTGAACCAAAATCAAGATTATGTGGGAACACCTTAATTATTCTTCACTGACTTATTGTAATATGACCTTGTATGATAGTCAGGAGTATGGTCCTCATCTAGTTCTGGAACTTTAAGACATACTGACTTACATGATAAATGGAAAGTCTTTACATACAGACTTTGAGATTCTCTAATCTTATCCTTACTTTGCCGATAGTCCCAAACTAATCAACAGTCCTTATAAGCAGAGAATCTCATCTGACTATGGTCAGGATGTTGGTCATCATTTCTCCTTTGGCTAATTCTGCTTCTGTTTCTATCCGTGTCATCAAGCCTGGTTCTCCTGCATTGCTTAACGCTGTGGTCTATTTACATAATCACTGTTTTGTTTGAGACCCACCCTGCCCACAGGGCATTGGCTTAATCCCTATTGGTTTAATCTCCACTGGTTTAATCCCCACTGGTTCCTGCTCTTTTTCCACTCCACCCCCTTATCCTATGTACTTCCTTTTCCACCCTGCCACTTCCTTCCTGGAAAGTATAAATGCAGATTCTTTTCTCAGTAAACATTGGATTGCGTTCCCGCTCAGCCATGAGTTCCTGGTCTTCTCTCTCCCACACGCAAAGCTAGCCTGGCATCGGGAGATGCAAATATGAGGAATAGTCAGAGAGATACAACTTTGTGATTTTAAAGGCAGTGTATGGAGATCTCAAAACCAGGAATATATGAAGCATCTAAAAACTTGAAAAGACAGGGAAGTGACTTTCTTCTCAAGTTTCCTGAAAATACAGATATTGTGTCTTAACCCTAAGACATGAGATTCACGCTAGATTATTATGGCTGTTGCTGCTACTACCACAACTATATACATATGAGAAAAGTAAAATGAGTGCAGCTGTATTTTGTTTAGGGGAGGCAGATGCATGAAAAATAGGTGAAAATCAGTAAAGGGCAGTGAGATGTTTGCATAGTAGAAGAGAAACAATACATGTTTCCATATTCCTGTGTACAATGTATGAGTACAAATAGTGCATGATGCTGAAAGACTTTTCAATCATAACTATGAACTATATTTGATATGGCGTCTAATTTGAAATGTTTTAAAGTTGCTTAACATCTTTAATGTGCAAACTATGTTACTCTGAAATTCTATTTGAATTTTGATCCACTTTCACACACACACGTGTGTATAAATATATGTGTGTGTGTGAGAGAGAGAGAGAGAAATGAAGGCTCTGCACCTACACAATTTCACTGCTTCAGAAATATTTATTTATTTTTCCTTTTAAGATACAGTGTGAGTGACAGAGAAACAAAGAGAAACAGAAGCAGAGAGAGAGTGAGAGAGAGAGAGAATAGACACCATAGCACTGTGCTACCACCTATGAAGCTAACACTTTCTAGGTGTCCCCCTGTGGTAGCCTAGTGCTTGAACTCAGGTCCTTTAATGCAGTTGGTAAAGTATGTGCTCTGATGAGCCATCTCCCAGCTCTATGTTTTCTCAAATTAATTTTTCCATTTATCACAAAAGCATTTTAGACTTCAAATTTATTCTTAAAACTATACTTTGATCTAAAAATGGCCAGCTAGCTAGCTCATCTGGGTGGGAACTTGCTTTACCATGTCCAATGAGCCAGGTCAGCAATAAGTGAGTGCTATTGCACTTGGGGGAACTTTAGTAATTTGGTGTCTCTGACACTCTCTTTCTGTAAGTGTCTCTGTCTCTCTCAGTTGTTTTGTAAATGAAACACTGATTATAAGACAGTTATTATCACACAACTACAACTATCTTTCTGTGTTAAGTGCTTGCACATGATTCCTACCACCAAATTAAGTCCTGTACACTGAGTCTCCAAAGCCCATCCAGCCTCCTCCCTGGATTTCTTTCTAGTGTCCTTGGCCATGCTATGACAGATTATGCCTAGTGCAAGTTTTACTGAGCATTTTGCCCTCCTGTCCTTGATTTTATATATTCCACCTGTAATTGAGGCCATCTGGTATTTGTTCTTTTCCATCTGAGTCATCTCACTTAGCATGATTCATTAGAGTCCTATCCAAAATGCTTCTCTGTATTTTTTCTTCCTGAAAAGTCAGTTCAGTGTCCCAGTGATTGCAAAAATAACCAAAAAACCAAAACAAAGAAGCAAGAAGAAAAAAAATAAAAAAATTAGACGTTATATGCACATTATAAACTGACTAGCCTTTTCAATTAGTGCTTTATTCACTGAGGTAATAGTGTCAGAAAAATAAGAAAGAGAATTACCAAAATTTTAATTTCTTAGAATTTCAACATATTACATTAATACCTAAATTTTGGCCACAAAATTCTTCAAATGAAGTAAATTTCAGGTAGGACTGAGCAAGTTTACTTTCTGATATATGTTATAGATATGTGACAATAAGAAATTTGTGTATGTCAACGTATTGATAGTACATTAAATGAGGAATTTTATTTAAAAATGTTGTCAGGTGACTATGAAGTGTAATTTGAAAGTCACAATATGACTTTCATAACATGAATCTATAGCTAAAAATCAAATGTACATCAACATTCCAAAAATAAAGTCTACTAGAAGAATCACATAAATTGGGAGTAGTGGAGACAACATAGTGGTTATGCTAAAACACCTTGATATCATAACTGAGCAGTGCTCTGGTAAAAAAAATAAATACTGCCTTTGTAATTTAGGTAATTTATTCTGTTCTGTTCTACCCTACCATACCCTACTGCCCTACTCTTTTCCCTTCTCTTCTCTTCTCTTCTCTTCTCTTCTCTTCTCTTCTCTTCTCTTCTCTTCTCTTCTCTCTGTTATATTCTACTCCTCCTAATAATTGCTCATTAGTGATTTAATAATGATTGACAAGATTGTGGTATAAGAGGGGTACAATTCCATATGATTCCCACCACCAGAGTGCTCTCCCTACACTGGAAGTTCCCCTATTCTTTTTCCACTGTGAGTATGGACCAAAGATCATTATGGGGAGCAGAAGGTGAAATTCATTGACCACAGCACTGCTTAGTTATGGCTTGTGTTGATACTAAGGATGAGACCTTGGTCTTATCTAGCCTCAAGATTGAAAGTTGTTGTATAAACCACTGTGTATCCCCATGGACCCAACTATATCTTATATATAACCATAAACTTCTCTGATTCATTTGAATTTCAAAAAAGCAAACACAGAAAATTTTGTGGCACTTAATTTGAATTATTTTTATTTCTTCAAAGTCTATACTTTGTCATATTTGTAAATATAATTAATAACTTTCATTATGTCTAAACTTTTCAACACTATAACATTGGATAAAACTCATGTAATATTTGATGCTGAGTTGAACAGTAACTACCCTTTCTGACATAAAAATGATGTCTGTGAAGTGCAGACTGAATTACAAAGGGTAAAATCTCCTAAAAGCTAGGAATGATTAAGAAAAATCATAGCTATACCCTCCTCACCTACTTCCTATTACACTCCCCTCAGTCACTCCAAAGCTAACCTTATCAAAGTAAGGACTGCAAAAGCTGAATAAGGGCAAGAGACTGGCACACTTTAACAATGACTCTTTAGTCACTATCAGGCCACCCCATCAGCTGGAGCCCTAGTCGGGGAGTCCTGAGATTCCCAGACAAGATGGGCCTAGACCTCAAATAAATCCCTCTCTCCATTGTTGCTGGTCATCTCTATCAGGAAAAACACAAAAGACCCCTCTGTGGGCCCCAATAGGACCTCGTCCTCAACTTGGATCCAAAGGGAGGATGGACAACATACTCTATCTTCCACCTGAGGAACATGGGTTCTGAAATTAGGGCAGCTTAGAAAGTTCCTGTTCATGGCCACAGAATGTGAGCTCAGATCTACAGGGATGCAGTGGTCACATAGGCTCCTAAGCTGAATATGGGCCTCAGATCACATCAAATCGATGGGGTTTTGAGTCAATAACATTTATACACCTTTCCCATATTTAGAAGCTACCCTCTTCCCTCTTCCCTGATCCAGCTTTCTGGTTCTTTTTCAGCCATAACATCATCTCCCCAGAAAATAACTTGGTTCCACCTGTATATCAGATTTAAGGCTCATAAACAAAACAAAAAACCACTTATAGTCATAGGTCCTTTGGAATATAACTAAAATAAACTACTAACTATTTACAAAACGGAGACCCCCAAATCTTCTTCTAGCCTCTAGGTTCATGATTAGTTAACAATTTGTTTGGCTATGTTAACTCTTCTTTTAGCCACCAGGTTCCAGATGCTAACATGATACCCACCAGACTTCTGTGGGCAGAGGACCCCACCAATGTGTCCTGGAGCCCTGCTTCCCCAGAGCCCAGCCCCAACAGGGAGATAGATAGGCTGGGAGTATGGATTGACCTGTAAATGCCCACGTTTAGCAGGGAAGCAATTACAGAGGCCAGACCTTCCACCTTCTGCATCCCATAATGACCCTGGATTCACGCTTCCAGAGGGATAAGAATAGGAAAGCTATCAGGGGATGGGATGGCATAGGGAGTTCTGGTGGTGGGAATTGTGTGGAGTTGTACCCCTCTTATCCTATGGTTTTTGTCAGTGTTTCCTTTTTATAAATAAAAATTATATATATACATATCATAGCTTGTGACATTCTACTTGGCATCATATTATTTTCTGTTGCCTAGGGTTTCTTTTGAAAAAGCAATATTTCCTTTCATGACTATCAGTATTTGTAGAAGTTACATTAAGTGGTCAATATCAACCATGTTTGAAGGCTAGAAAATGATGTCTAGTGTGTATTTTATTTGAAATTTCTAACAAAAAGTGCCTATGCAGTTATATCTTACAAATAGGTGTTTTTGACTTATAATCAATGTTTTCTTTCAATTCATATTTAAGCAAGCAAGGACTTATAGCTATAAAATGTGTTGCTTAAATTTTTTCTTTTCTTTTTTCCCTTTTCCCTTTCCTTCTCTTCCTTTTACTTCCCTTTCTTCTTATTTCCAAAATCTACATATTTTGGTTGATTGCTACAATGTATTTGTATGAGGCCAGACAATGGCATAACCAGCAAAGTGTCCACAGTATCATTCCTGAGAACTCAGGTTTAAGCCTCAGGTCCTACTTGTAGAATTGGAAGGTAGAGGAGTGACAGCTTCATAAGCTGTGGAGCAATGCTACAGGTGTCTCTTTTACTCATTTCTCTCTTCCTTTCTTTTTATTGATCTCCATCAGAAAAAGTAAAAATAAAGAAAGAAAGAACTCTCTGGGAAAAATGTAGTTTTTTTTTTTTTAATGGGGGTAGTTAATAGTTTATAGTAAACAGTAAATACAGTTGTTGATTCATGAGTAACATTTCTGTTTTCTGCAAAACAAAATACCCCACTTAGGTCCTCTTCCATCATCATGCACCAGGATCTAAAAGCTCCCGTAACCCCAGAGTCCTTTACTTTGGTGCAATACAGCAAAACTTGGTCTAATTTCTGATTTGTGTTTACCCTTTTCTCACTTTTCAACTTGTGTTTATGAGTGAGATTATCCCATATTCATCCTTCTCTTTCTGGCTTATCCCACTTAACATGATTCCTTCAAGCTCCATCCAAAATGAAGTTAAAAAGATGAATTCAAATTTTTTAAGGAGTATTTTAAAATTTTTATATTTTATATATATATCACAACTTTCTCAGCCACTCATCTGTTGTTAGACAGCTGGGTTTCTTCTACACTTTGGCTATTACAAATTGTGCTCGTATGAGCATAGATATATACAGATGTTTTCAAATGGGTGTGTTTGCTTCCTTAGGATATTTCAGGGTTGTTGTTAAAAATTCCAAGGCTCCAGCTGGCCAGGATAGCTTCACGGGTGGGTAACAGAGACAACCAGAGACATACGGCTGGGCAGGGAAGCTGTATTTCTTTATTCAGGAACAACAATTCATAAACTAAACCAAACTAATCACCAAACAGAACTCTGCTGTCTCTTTGCAGTGGCGCAAGCACTCTCTCTTACTATGGAACTCAGGAACTCTCGAACTCTGGAACTCTGTCTGGGTTCCTAGGGGCGGGGCCAAGCGGGCCTGCGAAACTAACTGGACTGATTCAATTCTCTTGTGGGGGAGAACTAGAACAACCCAATGTAAAGCATACAACACAAGGTCAGTGAGTAGGTCCATTTCTAGTCTTCTGAGAGTTCTCTAGACAGCTCTACACAGGGGTTGGACCTAACTATATTCCCACCAGCAGTGCAAGAGGGGTTCTTTGCCCACACAACCTATCCTTGTTGCTATTTGTAACTTAACTTAGAAGGGACTTTGGGATGTGGCTGGAGCCTAAAGGATTCACAACTAGGAGCTGAAGCAGGTTTAAACAGTAGACACTTTATTTGGGCTGATATCTAGATGCAAAATAAGCGACTCCATTTAAGGTTAAGCAAAAGAGAGGTTTATTCAGTAAAATCACTGACAATGTGAGGGGAGACGTATAGCTAAGAAAATAGGTAAAAATTCAAAGTTCGCAAACTAAGTTAACACAAGATCACCATGTGAAAAGACCAGGATCAATCCAGAAGCCACAGCAAATGTAGAGTCCATGGTGGAGGTCAGAGGATCAAGAGAGTGAGCTGCTTCAAGTCCGTGCTTTTATATATTCTCTTGTGTGTCCCCATCTCAGACTGATGTCATTTGTATGCTAATTTCCCCAAACTCCTGTTGAGGTCACAACAGCTATTGTTTCTGAGGCACAGAATTCTCAAGGGGTGAAATGTTATCTCATAGTCATCTTTATTTCATTTCATAGTGTAGTTTCTTATAGGCACTAAACCCCAGTTTCAGATAGCTCTAGTGGCTCTATCATCTCTCTCTCTCCCCCTCTCTTCTATCTATCCATCTATCTATCTATCTATCTATCTATCTATCATCTATCTATCTATCTATAATCTATCTACTTATATCTATTGATATGTATTTAACATTATAAATCCTGTCTAATCTCCAAGTCATTTAATAAAGAACAAATAAAGTATCATATATGCCAACAGCAACAAATCAAATAATAAGATTGACTACACTTGCAATGATAAAATGTTTTGAATTGACTAAGCTCGCAATGATAAAATGTTTTGAATTGACTAAGCTTGCAATGATAAAATGTTTTGACATTTTAATTTAGAGTTCCATAATCTATTTACTTATTTCCTGTTCTCTGCTTTTCCATGCATGATTTAAAAAAAAAGTAGCACATAGGAACCTGGTAGTGATGCACCTGTTTGAGTACACACATTACCATAAGCAAAGACCCAGGTTTGAGCCACTGCTTGACCAGTGAAGCAAGTCTGTAGGTGTCTTTCTTGGTCCTTCTCTATCTACCATCCTCTCTATTTCTCTCTGTCCTATAAAATAAAAATGAAAGAAAAAAAACAGAAGAAAAAAAGTAGCTGGTGAGACTGATGGATTCCACTGAGCCCCAGTGATAACCCTGGTGGCAAAATAAATAAATAAATAAATAAAGTATCATATATGCCATGAAAGAATAAGAGATTTCAAATTTAAAGACATCAACATTTGAGGTGGGCCATGCTTTTGTCAAGTCCCTTACCACCAGTGATTGTGTTTATACTGACTATGAAGCAGGGGTAATTATGCCATGTCTTTGTTACTAGATGAGATAATTCTTTAATTTTTAAATTGCTTTTAAAATTTTATTATATTTATTTTTATTAGATAGATACAACCAGAAATTGAGAGGAATGGGAATATAGGGAGAGAAACAGAGAGATACCTTCAGCCTTGCTTTACCACTCATGAAGCTTTTTCCCTGCAGGTGGGGAATGGGGGCTTGAACTTGGGTCCTTGAACACTGTAATGTGTGGACTCAACCAGGTGTGCCACCACCTTGCCCCGATGAGATAATTCTTTATGAGTTTTGTGCATTATTTAGGTTATATAAACAAAATATGTTGGAAAATTATAGGATAACTACAGGCTTTTACCAAAGGAACAAGCATTAAACCGGAATTAAGATGTTTTGTTTGTAATAATGACCTGGTCTATATTCAAGATTAATTTGCATAAGACAGAACAACATTTACAAATGAAACAAGGTTTTTATGTGAGCTCTTTAGGAGTTGCAATTTGGAAATACTGTTCAGTGAGGCTTTATATATTTTATGATATAGGGAGAAATGGTTATTTTACAGAGAAGGAAGACAAATTATGGTTTAGAATGACTCATAAACACAGTTTACCCCAGTAAGCCCTGGCAGGGACTCCAGGGCTTTTAAAACGACTGAATCAGGGAACAAGGGGTTAGTAAAGAATTTATCTCAGATCTCCCTAAGGTTCTTACATGTGCCACCAAGCTAGAAAATCTGGAAGAAATGGAAGAATTCCTAGAAGCATATGCCCTTCCAAAACTGAACCAAGAACAACTACAAAACCTAAATGCACCAATCACAGACAAAGAAATTGAAACTGTTATGAAGAATCTCCCCAACAACAAAAGTCCTGGACCAGATGGCTTCACAAATGAATTCTACAAAACCTTCAGGAAACAGTTAATACCCATACTCCTAAAGCTTTTCCATAAGATCGAAGAAACAGGGATGCTCCCTTCCACTTTCTATGAAGCCAACATCACTCTGATACCCAAAGCAGATAGAGACACAACAAAAAAGTAAAACTACAGACCAATATCTCTGATGAACATAGATGCCAAAATATTAAACAAGATGTTGGCCAACCGGATACAGCAGCACATCAAAAAGATTGTTCATCACGACCAAGTGGGATTCATCCCAGGAATGCAAGGCTGGTTCAACATCCATAAGTCAATCAATGTCATTCACCACATTAATAAAAGCAAAGCCAAAAACCACATGATTATCTCAATAGATGCAGAGAAAGCCTTTGACAAAATCCAACACCCATTCATGCTCAAAACTCTACAAAAAATGGGAATAGATGGGAAATTCCTCAAGATAGTGGAATCCATATATAGCAAACCAACAGCCAACATCATACTCAATGGACAGAAGTTGAAAGCATTTCCCCTCAGATCAGGGACTAGACAGGGCTGCCCACTATCACCATTACTCTTCAACATAGTATTGGAAGTTCTTGCCATAGCAATCAGGCAAGAGAAAGAAATCAAAGGAAAACAGATTGGAAGGGAAGAAGTCAAGCTCTCACTATTTGCAGATGACATGATAGTATACATAGAAAAACCTAAAGAATCCAGTAGAAAACTACTGGAAGTTATTAGGCAATATAGCAAGGTATCAGGCTACAAAATCAATGTACAAAAATCAGTGGCATTTCTCTATGCAAACACTAAAACTGAAGAAGAAGACATCCAGAAATCACTCCCATTCACTGTTGCAACAAAATCAATGAAATACCTAGGAGTAAAGCTGATCAAAGAAGTGAAAGACTTGTATACTGAAAACTATGAGTCACTCCTCAAGGAAATAGAAACTGATACCAAGGAATGGAAAGACATCCCATGCTCATGGATCGGAAGAATAAATATCATCAAAATGAATATTATCCCCAGAGCCATATACAAATTTAATGCGATACCCATCAAAGTTCCACCAAGCTTCTTTAAGAAAATAGAACAAGTGTGCGTCTACGGCCATACCACCCTGAACACGTCTGATCTCAGAAGAAAACAGAACAAAAACTACATTCATTTATCTGGAACCTGAAAACACCTAGAATTGCCAAAACCATCTTGAGGAAAAGAAACAGAAACGGAGGCATCACACTCCCAGATCTCAAACTATATTATAATGCCATCATCGGCCAAACAGCCTGGTACTGGAACAAAAATAGGCACACAGAGCAGTGGAACAGAATTGAAAGCCCATATCAAAACCCCCACACCTATGGACATCTAATCTTTGATAAGGGGGCCCAAAGTATTAAATGGAAGAAGGAGGCTCTCTTCAATAAATGGTGCTGGGAAAACTGGGTTCTAACATGCAGAAGAATGAAATTGAACCACCTTACCTCACCAGAAACAAAAATCAACTCCAAATGGATCAAAGACCTGGATGTCATACCGGAAACTATCAAATACTTAGAGGATAACATTGGTGAAACACTTTCCCACCTATACCTCAAGGACATCTTTGATGAACAAACCCAATTGCAAGAAAGACTAAAGCAGAAACAAACCAATGGGACTACATCAAATTGAAAAGCTTCTGCACAGCCAAAGAAACTATCACACAAACAAAGAGACCCCTCACAGAATGGGAGAAGATCTTCACATGCCAAACATCAGACAAGAGACTAATCACCAAAATATATAAAGAACTCAGCAAACTTAGCACCAAAAAAGCAAATGACCCCATCCAAAAATGGGCAGAGGATATGAACAAGACATTCACTTCAGAGGAGATCCAAAAGGCTAACAAACATATGAAAAACTGTTCCAGGTAGCTGATTGTCAGAGAAATGGAAATAAAGACAACATTGCAATACCACCTCACTCCTGTGAGAATGGCATACCTCAAAAAGGACAACAGCAACAAATGTTGGAGAGACTGTGGGGACAGAGGAACCCTTCTACACTACTGGTGGGAATGTAAATTGGTCCAGCCTCTGTGGAGAGCAGTCTGGAGAACTCTTACAAGGCTAGACATGGACCTTCCATATGACCCAGTAATTCCTCTCCTGGGGATATACCCCAAGGATTCCATAATGTCCAACCAAAAAGATGTGTGTACATCTATGTTCATAGCAGCACAATTCATAATAGCTAAACCCTGGAAGGAACCCAGGTGCCCAACAGTAGATGAGTGGCTGAGAAAGCTGTGATACATATACACAATTTAATACTATGCAGCTATTAAGAACAATGAGCCCACCTTATCTGACCCATCTTGGACAGAGCTAGAAGGAATTATGTTAAGTCAGCTAAGTCAGAAAGATAAAGATGAGTATGGGATGTTCCCACTCATCAACAGAAGTTGAAAAAGAAGAACAGAAAGGGAAACTAAAAGCAGGATCTGATTAAATCGAGAGTAGGGCACCAATGTAAAAACATTGTGGTGAAGGGGAGGGTGGCCATTGGGATTCCAGGCATGGTGGAGGGGGGTGGCGGGGGTGGTTTGGGGGGATGGGACACAGTCTTTTGGTGGTGGGGAGTGGTGTTTATGTACAATCCTATTAAAGTGTAAACATTATATAAACCACTATTTAATTAATATGAGGGGCAAAAAACTGATGATATGTCTAGAACTTCTTAAAACAGACTGAGTCTTTTTAATACATAGGCTGTCTCTGATATGTTCTCTCCCAAAAGCCTAGACCAGGGAGAACAGAAGCAACCGACAGCACAGCTATATACAAGATGCTGGGTATTATACTCCAAACCCTATCAAAGGGACTTTCCAAAGTTAACCCTATCACCAAATAATGTGATGATAACAATAACTATCCATTGTCTTCTTGAACCCTAAGACAACAGGAACCTCACATTTCCACTATAGAGCCTATATTTCCCCCAGTCCTGGAACCTTAGGGTGGGGCCCACTTTCCTGCATGCTGCTCTCAATTCAAATCAAGTAATATTGCATCCGCGGATCGCAACCTAATCAACACAACGAGTGCCACCCCCAGCATGCTTCACTTCAGACTGTGACTGAGATTTCAGGTGTGGAATGACAACCCTTTAGCTCCATCACTCGGGTAAGACCTTTCCTTTCATAGTATTCCCTAATTCCATTCCAGGTGTTTCACTCCCCGATTAAGTCCCTAAACCTAGATATAGTCCAGGTCCCTTGAGATAGAGCATAGGTTCACCTGTGCCCATAAACCAGGGGAAAAATATATACCTGAAAGCAGAAGAACACAAGAGCATACAGGGAATACCCCCAACACTTCATCTGCACTATTCCAGTCTTTAGGTCCATGATTGTTCAACAATTTGCATGTTAACTCTCTTTTCAGCCACCAGGTTCCAGATACTGACCAGACTTCCCTGGACAGACGACCCCATCAGTGTGTACTGGAGCGCCACTTCCTCAGAGCCCCACCCTACTAGGGAAAGAGAGAGACAGACTGGGAGTATGGATTGACCAGTCAACGCCCATGTTCAATGGGGAAGCAATTACAGAAGCCAGACCTTCCACCCTCTGCAACCCACAACGACCCTGGATCCATACTCCCAGAGAGATAGAGAATGGGAAGGCTATCAGGGGAGGGGTGGGATGTGGAGATCAGGTTATGGGAATGTGCGGAATTGTACCCCTCTTATTCTATGGTTTTGTTAATGTCTCCTTTCTTAAATAAAATAAAAAAAAAGATTCTTACATGTTAGTAGAATGAAGACTTTACATCTACTCCATCCCAAGAAAGGGATATTTATTTACATTAGTGAACCATCTGTCAATAACAAGAGTGGCAATATAGGTATCTTCCACTAGGGTGGATGCTGTTAGAATGGGTTTGCTTGTTGTGCATATTTAACGACTACTGATTGATGATGCCGGTGTCTGTGTCTATAGTTGAGAAGAGAAACCAAGTCACTCAAGCAGTGTTAATCATTTAAACCAAGTGTGAAAAAATCATATATTCAGATGACTAGCAGAGTTTCATCTTTTTCTTGTGCTATCACTACTTTTCTATCATAAGATAGGAGCTAGGTTGTATCTTTTTTTCCTTCTCTCCAAAGACTGCTACATTAGAAGCAGTCAGGCTTACGTTTGCACTCTTTGCTTATAACATCTGCCTTATAAAGATGTGGAATAATTCTTGTTGACTCAACTATTCTGTCTTGCTTAGTTAAAGCACAGTAATACTCAAAGCTAAAACTTTTTTATGGTCAGCAGTTACTGACTGGTAAAATATTATTACTTTTATGTATTTATCATAGTACTTTCAGTTCATAGACTACTAAATCTGTTTTTTTTTCAGTACCAAGTTAAGAAATCATATATATCTATAGAGTTCAATTTTGTGTAGCAAATAAAGATAGAATTTAATTTTTAGAGAGTAAGAAGTCCTCTTTCCAAAACAGGATGCTCTTTACTGATATATTCTAACATTGATAGACTCCTAAAAACAATGAGGTATTGTTCTTACCTGTTATAATCTTCTCTCTTTTTTCCTTCCTTCCTTTCTCTTTCTTCTTTTTGTTTACTCTCCCTCTCTTTTGTATAGGACAGAGAGAAATTTAGAGGTGAGGAGAGAGAAAGAGAGACATCTGCAGTACTGCTTCACCATTTGTAACTCTGTCCCCCTGCAGCTGGTGACAGGGGCTTGAACCTGGGTCCTAATGTATAGTAACATGCATTCAACTAGGTGTGCCACCACCTAACCTCTATTTTCTTTCATTTACTATTATTAATTATTATAATTAATAATATCATTTGTTGACATTATTAATCATATTAATATTGTTTGTTGATCTCTGCATAGTTATATAAGTTATTTTTCAAGCAAGGTATAAATTAACAAGTGAGAAAATAAAGGGAGGTCTATCAATGACTACTTCTAAGCTGTTCAAATTCTCATTTTATTAGACATTTTCAGTGAAAAATTTAAAAGCAAAAAAGAGCCCATGTATTTCTCTGATATTTCTGTATAAAGACTCATGTACAAAGTCATGTTTCTTGTAGCTATATGACTTCTAAAAATAAGACAGTGGCATTTTGAATATAATTAATTGGACAGGTAGTAGAAATTTGACATTGCTGCAGTATGAAGTTTGATTTCAAGACTTCTACCTGCCACCTTGGATAGGTTTCACCTATATTCAAAACAATTGAAAGAGTTCATGTTACAATACTACAATTTTATGTGAAGGCATATAAATCAATTAGCATTGAATGGTAAAGGGAGGGGTGCTAAGTATTAAGATGGAGATTTGGAAGACTGACTACATGTCAAACAACAATGAAGTTTGTGTCAAAATTCTCCTTTCACAAGGAGTGAGGGTTGCCAGTGATTCTCAAGACTTCAGGACCATAAACAAGAATTTTTGTAAGTTTCCTTATATTTGGTACAATTGATACCCCCAAATTATACATATTTCAACAGTGTATTATTAGGGCTACCTGCTAATTTTAATTTAGATGTGTTCTCACACAAGCACACTTCTACCTGTTCTTACCTTTCAATGCCTGCTTTACTGGTAAGTCACTCTATTGCTCGACCCTTCTCCACTTTATCTTAATGGCTCACATTTTTTCATCAACTGAGGTTATTGCAATGTCAATGCACATAACAATTCAATTTGTCAGTACCGAAATGTATCAATAGTTATGACAACAGTAATGCAGGAAATCCTCAGACATATTGGCCTTTTAACATGTCATAACTAGTCACATAATAATTTTTCTATTATGTGTGAATTATGCAGGAATGCTAATATATTTATCCTAGTTGTCCTAAGCCATGTGTACTGAAGCTTACTACAAAGAACATCTAACATTTTGTACTAAAGAAGAATGAATATCACTTTTAAATATTTCCTTCAAGATTCTGGTATCAGCTTATAGGATTGCAACTTTTCATTGAAAATCATGTGTAAATCTGAAATTTAACTTCACTTAATTTTAACTTAATTTCAGATTTAACTTAAATCTGAAATTTAACTTCTGAAATTTAACTTCATGTGTAAATCTGAAATTTAACTTCAGGGAGATTGGTCCATGGTAAAGCACAGGCCCCATGTTTGGTTCCTGGAATTGCATGTGTCAGAGCTTAGAGGTGCTCTGGGCTTTCTCCCTTATCATTAAATAAATATTTTAATATGCTGTCCATTCAAGTGGATGATATAGTAAAAAGAGATGCAAAATTTAAAAATCTCCATTAGTAAAAATATGTAACCAGTCTAGGAAAATACTAAAATACTAAAATTGTTTTATACTGAGATAGACACTGGGGCCTGATGGTAGCACACCTGGTTAAACACATATAGTGGGAAGCACAAGGACCTTCACAAGGATCCAGGTTTGAGCCCCTGCTCCCCACCTGCAGAGGGGTCACTTCACAAGCGGTAAAGCAGGTCTGCAGGTGTCTATCTTTCGCTCTCCTTCTATATCTTCCCCTCCTCTCTCAGTTTCTCTCTGTTCTATCCAAAAAAATGGAAAAAATGGCCACAGAAGCAGTGGATTCATAGTGCAGCCACCGAGTCCTAGGAATAACCCTAGACACACACACACACACACACACAAAATAAAATAGATAAATACATAAATGAGGTATACAACCCATTTGTACTTATCAACTATTAACATTCATATGGTAAGAAACCTCTGTTACTTATTTCTGGATCTGACATTTTATTCATTCATTGCTGACATAATAGTCAGTCATCCTTTGACATTTGTGACAAATCAAATAAGGATGTAAAAAGTACCTGCCAAATATTTAACTCTTCAAATGGCAAGCAATTTATTTATAAAGAGGTTACAACAGAAACCCACAATCTTGTCATTCTGAGAAATGTTTATGTCAATCATAATCTCATTTCTTTCCCTGATGGTGTTGCTCTCTATAGTGTGCAACTTCATTTGTATGGCAAAAATCAGTCTTTCATTTATTGATATTTATTGTATAATACATGTAGTACATTAAAAATTTCACATGAGGTCATATGGCATTTGTTCTTGTCCTGGTTTATTTCACTTAAACTGATTGCTTCAAATTATGTCCAAGATAGGGAAAAGGAGATTTTAAAACTTTTTTTCCTTTATTGGGGAATTAATGTTATGCACTAACATTTCTCATGCATAACATTTCTCAGTTTCCCATATAACAATACAACCCCACTAGATCCTCTAGGAAAAGGAGAGTTCACCATTTATTACAGCATAATGGATGATCTCACTTATGGGGGTACTTAAAAAATTGTGCCATGTATTAACAAATGTTTTATAAAACATTATTTTACCAACAAAAGGACTTGGTAAAGATAAAAAGCAATGCAAAATTTTCACCATAAAGTCCATGCAATGAAGAAATTTATCATATTGACAAATAGTACTGGTTAGAGTTGAGATACACAATTATTATTTCTTTACTTAATAATTTGTGGTGAACTTATAAACTATCAAATCTTATTATGGTCTTTTCTGTCATATTATATTACTTGAGGTAGTTAAAGAGCCTAGAAATTTCCAAAATTTCTTTCTTTTTTTATTGCAAAGAATGTAGAATTAAAATACTTTTGTAAAGTAGATGTGAATAATTTGTTTATAACAATTTAAATTGGCAGTGAAGGCAGTTAAAAATTCATTTTATTTACGAAAATTCTTTCTTCTTTTTTGCTTCCAGAGTTATTGCTGGGGCTCAGTGCCTGCACTACAAATCCACTGCTCCTAGAGGCCATTTCCCCATTTTGTTGCCCTTGTTGTTACCCTTGTTGTTGTTATTGTCATTGCTGTTGTTGTTGTTGGGTAGGATAGAGAGAAATTGTGAAAGGAGGGGAGACAGAAAGGCAGAAAAAAGATAGACCTGCTTCACAACTTGTGAAGCGACTCCCCCCACCCTGCAGGTGGGGAGCCAGGGGGGTTCGACAATGGTCCTTGTGCTTTGCGCCTTGTGTGCTTAACTAACTGCGCTACCACCAATGAAAATTCTTGAGCTTACTTTTTTCATTTTCACTTCCTTTTAATTTTTTTATTAAACATAAAAATTTAGTGGAACAATTCTCTGTCTTGTGTTTAAAGGTTGTGTTTGCTACATCTAAGTATAATTACTTACATCTAAGTTAAAATCTATAGAATTTTTAGTAGTCATTAGAGTCTTCTTTAGTTTATTTTTAAAGCTAATAAGCAATAGACCTGAAGAAAAACAGAGGTTTATTATATTTGGTAAATTTCTTTGAGGCACATTTGATATTCTCTCCTGCTATGAGAATAAGGCAGTGTTTAATAATAATTTGTTTTATATAGTCAATCCTAAACTTTTTAAGAAACAATGTTTTTATTGATCAAGTGTTATCATTTTTATTCACTTTAAATAAATTGATTTCATAGTAACCTACTATATTGTGGTCTTAGATCACACAGTGCAAGCATAAAGTTTGGACTTCTTTCCGCAACACTATAGCTTCTTGAATGCTGCTATCATTCACCTCAGTAAAATAAAATAAAATAAATCTCAAAAAAAAAAAATAATCTGTGAACCTACAAGATAGCTCACTTGGATAGGACACTTGCTTTGTCATGCTATGCCCATGCAGAAGTCTCAATCCCTCACAGAGAAGGAAGCTTTGTTGTTGACATATCTCTCCCTGTCACAGTCTATTTCTTTCTCTCTTTTTTAATTTCTCTAGTGGGGAATTAATGTTTTAAATTCTACAGTAAATACAATAGTTTTTACATGCATAACATTTCCCAGTGTTCCATATAACAATACAACCCCCAGTAGGTCCTCTGTCTTCCTTTTTAGGACCTGTATTCTCCCCCACCCACCCACACCAGAGTCTTTTACTTTGGTGCAATACACAAAATACAAGTTCTACTTGTATTTTCTCTTCTGATCTTGTTTTTCAACTTGTCGCAGTCTATTTCTATCTGAAAATAGTCAACTGAAGCTGATAAAAAAAATAGAAAAATAAAAATAACCCATATATCAGAGGTTTCAGATGCTTTCCTGACACTCTCATAAAAGCAAAGATAGCACATATACCTAGTTATTGTTTTATTAATTGTTAAAACCTGATGGAGCAAAGTAAGTGCGAAGAAAAAAAAAAATCCTCCAGAGGACTACAATCCTTCATGGAATGTAAAATACCAACTCCCTAAACCACACACACAGCAGTGAAGAGAAGCATTTTCAAAGCTACAGAAAATAGAAGCAAGTCCTATCTGCAGTGGTACTTGACGCTCACAAGCAGGAGCTAAGGCAGACGGTACTCTCTCAAAGTTGAACACAGTTGGCCGTCTTGTAGTATTTGATTCACTGGAAATAGGTAAATAGGTAAATTCTCTGAATAGCACTATTCATGGTAACTAAGTAATATATGGTGTGTATAACATAAATTAAAATACAAATAAGTGAATAATTTAAATGGGGGGAGCAGCAAATGGAATCTGACACCAGAAAAATTCCATTGTCTGTATCTCTAAGGAAAATTTAGCAAGTGGAAAATCAGTTGTTATTTTAAGGCCTTATTGTCCTTACCTATAAAATGAAGAAGTGAATCTAGTGATTGTTCAACTTTAAGTTCTGTGATTCTTTATTCTTTTGTGTGTATATGTATATATATATTTAATATTGTTTTACAAAATTGTAAGCTAATAGGGTTATGATTCCATATAGTTTCCACCACCAGAGTTCTGTGTCCCCAACCCCTCCAATTAGAAACTGTAGTAGTTCTCCCAAATTGATATGGGCTGATTCTTTAACTACCTATATGTATATATTTTTTTCCCCAATTTTTTCTATGGTCCTGCCTTCTTTTCCCCTCTCAGTTACCCCTACACCTATTACTACTTCTGAGTGTCTTTTCTTTTTCCCTCTCCTCTCTCAGATAAGAAAAACAGTGCCTGGTTTCCTCTGGTGTTTTCCAGATTCACTTCCCCTTTCACTAATGGTATAAAAACAAGGTTTCTGGTTGTTGTGCTGTACTTTTAACCTTCAATTTGAGTGGGTAAGTCATAATTAATAAATTACTTAAGGATAACCCCTAGTTATTTCATAGAACTAAACAAAGGTTTTCTGGATATCAAACCACAGAACTTGCATACTTGAGATTCCAGAGGGCCCGGAAATCCCAGTTTAATTCCTGGCATCGGGATTCCTATTATGGTGCTAAAGATAGCTATGTGAATGTTTCTTACTTAGATCACATATTATTTGAACACCATAATGTATGTTGTAATCACAGTATGGGAGGTACTGGTTTACAGTACTGTTGTTGATATATGGGTACAGTTTTTCATCTACACAGACACAAGATAGGTGTCGACAAAACACCCACACTAAGTCCTTTTCTGCCATCATGCGCCCTCTTTATCCTTTTCACCTCCTTCCCCAGAATCCTTTGCTTTCATGCAATATTTTATTCAACTTTTATTAAAACATTTTTCATTAATGAACTTATTTATTTTTTCCATTTTTATTGTTTGATAGGACAGATAGAAATTAAGATGGAGATAGAAAAAAAGAAAGACACCTGTAGACCTGCTTCATTGTTCATGAAGCTTCCCCTCCTAAAGGTGGGGAGTAGACTCTCAAACACACACCACCAACCAGCCCCCTCAATAACTTGTTCTAGAAAGAAGAAATATAAAATATCAAAACAATATATATTCTTTGTGTAACTGAGATAATAGCAATGACGAGAATGTCAGAACTATTGGAATGGATCCAATAAAGAGAGTAGAGAGTAGATGCATCACCCGGAAAGTTACTGGGGTTTTATGATTCTTTTTTTATTTCTTTCCTCCAGGGTTATTGCTAGGGCGCAGTGTCTGCACTATGAATCCACTGCTCCTGGAGGCTATTTATTTTCCCCATTTTGTTGCCCTTGCTGTCATTATTATTGTTGTCATTGCTGTTGTTGTTGGATAAGAAAGAGAGAAATCGATAGAGGAAGGGCGACAGAAAGGGGAGAGAGAGACAGACACCTGCAGACCTGCTTCACCACCTGTGAAGAGACCCCCTGCAAGTGGGGAGCCGGGGAGGGGGGGGGGCTCAAACTGAAATCCTTGAGCTGGTCCTTGTGCTCCGAGCCATGTGCGCTTAACCCGCTGCGCTACTGCCCGACCCCTGATTTTATGATTCTTATTTTTCAGTGCTTGACCTTGATAAGATAGATTTCAAAGGAATCCTTATCATTTATTTAGTATTTGTTCTCTTCAGCGAATAAAAATCAACTCTTTTTTAAAACCATGTTATTGGGTGGTTAATGGTTGATGCATGGGTATAACTTCTCATCTTTCTGTGACGGGTATGTACAAAACATCGTCACACATAATTTAGGTCCTTTGCCACAGTTATGCATCCGGACTCCAAAACTCCACCCAGCATCCTTCCTATCCTCCTTCCCCAGAATCCTTCGCTTTTGTGCAATACACCAAACCCAGTTCAAGTTATATTTTGCATTCCCTTGTTTCTTAAGTTTCACTTATGATTAAGATCATCCAGCACTCATAATTCTCTTTTCGGTTTATTTCACCTAACATTATCCCTTCAAGCTCCATCCAAGATGAATTGAAGGTGACACTGTCATTTTAACAGCTGAGTAGTACTCTGTTGTGTGTGTATATATACCACATACTTAGTCACTTACCTGTTGGATATCTGGCTTGCTTCTCAGTTCAAGCTATTATAAAGTGTGCTGCTTATGAACATGGCAAAGATCTCTTCAGATAACTGTATTTGCTTCTTCTGGATATAGTCTCATTAGAACAATTCGCAGGTTATAAGGTAGGTTCATTTCTAGAGTTCTGAAATGTCTCCAGGCTGTTTTCTATCAGGTTTGTACTAATTTGCATTCCCACCAGCAGTATAGAAGAGTTCCTTTTCCTCACATCCTCTCCAATACTTTCTGTCTTGGTGATGTTTTCTTTTGCTGTGCAGAAACATTTCCGTTTGATTTAGTCTCACTGTTTTATTTGTAAAACACTTAAATAACTAGTAAGAACATAATACAAAAGTGACTTAGCAAACAAGACCTTTGGTATTTCCAACCTTTGGCATTCTCACAGGAGTAAAGTGGTATGTCATTATTGTCTTTATTTGCTTTTGTCTGATAATCAGTGACTTTGGGCAATTTTTCATGTCCTTTGGTCCTTTGGTGAAGATGTTGTCCATGTCCTCTCTACATTTTTAATAGGGTTATTTTGTTTGTTTGCTTGTTGAGTTCATTATAAGTACTCGATATTTGTCCTCTGATGTATAGCTTGTAAAGTTCTTCTCCCATTCAATCTGATGTCTTTCTGTTTTGGTGATGTTACCTTTTTGCTGTGCAGAAACATCTCAGTTTGAAATAGTTCCTTTGTTCTATTTGTGAAACACCTAAATCACAAATGAAATCATAATACAAAAGTGACTTAGTAAACAAGACCTTCGTTACATTGTAGTTAGTAGGAACGGGGGGGGGGGTACTTTAAGAATTTTATATCTTAAACACTTTATTGATTCTTATATAGTATAAAAAGAATTACTAAAACAAAAGATTATGTGTTTACATACTGGTTATTATATTCATTCTCACCATTTAAATGCCTAGGTAGTTAATTTTATTATAATTACTATTTACTGAGTAGAGAGAAGTAGTTAAAATCACAGTGTCTTTTGAACAATAAAAATAAAATAGAAAAAAGTAAAATTTAATGAGTATGTATATTTTAAACCCCAAAGTCAATTAAATAGCATAGAAGGACATTTTTTCTGGTGTACAAAACTTTTTACATTTTTTTCACTATTTTTTGAACATACTCCAAAAATGTCCAAAAATATATTTGCTTTTATATCATCACTATAAAAGGATAAAATAGAAATTCTGTTCTGGAAGAATACAGATATATTCTAGCCTCTTTTCTCATAAAAACAAAAGCACAGCAACTTTCATATCTTTGAAGTATGCATCTTTTTTTAAATATCTCCATCTGTGTCCCCTTCCACAATATAGCCAATTAAATTTTTGTTTCTTTATGCACTGTAAATGAAACTGTAATATGCTGGCTACTAAAAATGGTTCAACTAATGTGATTCTTTATAGAACTTGCATAATTACAGACTTGTTCACTGCAATCAGGCAATAGTAACTTCTTGGGAAAAGAAAAATAGTAATTCATAAAAATTTTGGAAAAAATCATTATTATTTTCTAGGCACCAGAATCCTACCAGTTCTGTTAACTTAAAAGAAGAAAATTATAGGTTAGTAATATAAATAATATTTATAATAGGTAGGTAAGCTGTGCTGGCACTGAACCCCAGCAATAACAGAGCTGGTAATAAATAAAAGAATATTCATAAGATAACCACTTTGTTTAGTTTCCTTCTAAAATGATCAAAACAAGTAATACATATGAACCTAGAAATATAAAATATACCACGTGCATATGTATATATGTGAGTCTATAGCTTTTGGATATAATTTATACTATTTAGTGACTGTAGTTTTACTGTTTAACCAATAACTATTAACTCAGTGAGCTTAAACTTTTTATTCTCCTATTTTTCTTTTTTTTTTTTTTTGACTCCAGGGTCATTCCTGGGGCTTGGTGCCCCACACCACGAATCCACTGCTACTGGAGGCTTTTTTTTTTTTTCCCCTTTTGTTGCCCTTGTTGTTTTATTGCTGTTGTGGCTATTGTTATTGTTGTTAGGACAGAGAGAAATGGAGAGAATGGGAGGGTAAGACAAACACTTTCACCACCTACAAAGCGACCCTCCTGCAGGTGTGAGGACGGGGGCTCGAACTCAGTTCCTTATGCTTTGTGCCATGTACGCTTAACCTGCTGCGCTACCACCCAACCTCCTGTTCTCCTGTTTCTACGTATTTCTTTTTATTTTTTTAAATATTTATTTATTTATTCCCTTTTGTTACCCTTGTTTTATTATTGTTGTTGCTATTGATGTCGCTGTTGTTGGATAGGACAGAGAGAAATTGAGAGAGGAGGGGAAGACAGAGAAAGGGAGAGAAAGATAGACACCTGCAGATCTGCTTCACTGCCTGTGAAGTGACTCCCTTGCAGGTGGGGAGCCGGGGGCTTGAACCGGGATCCTTACACTGGTCCTTGTGCTTTGCACCACCTGCGCTTAACCCACTGTGCTACCGCCCAACTCCCTTCTATGTATTTCTATTTATCATAACCTTGACTGGGACTCAGCATTGAAGTTTTCATGATGACTTAAGTTGGGTCTATTCATAGATTTGAAGTCACTACTCGTGTAGTAGGCAGTACTGCTTTTAACTATTAATTATTTCGTGAATAACAAAGGCTAATAGACTGTGAATCTCTGATCATCTAGCTGGATAGCTGACTTCTTTCTATGACAAGAATTTCAGGAATGGAGAGAAAACAAGTTCCTGAGTTTGACTGCAAGAAGTCTCTGCTTATGATGTATTTACAATTGCTCCATTAGTCAAAGCAATGGCCTAATACTAAGTCAAGTATGATGAAACTTTACAAGGCAGAAAGTATATAGAGAGATGCAAACATGAACTTTCCTTTCCTAATACTAATGTATCATCTTATCCTTAATCTGAAAAAAACATATGCATGTACATGTACAATTTTATAACTAAATATGCAAAATAGATTATGAAGAAATGACCCCATTTTATAAATTAAAAATTAAAAAAATAAAATAATAAAATAAAAAGATAGCTATTATTAGGTATCATCACTGACATTTTGATCATCATCATTTTCCAGCTGCTTTATCCTTTATTTGTTTCTTGCTTTTCCATTTTACAAGGTTTGTCTTTTTAGTGTCATGCTTTTATTTTACATTTTTTAATGTTTGCTGAGGCTTCTTTATATGAGTTTTATGTAAACTTTTTAGAATCATGCAATCTATTTTAACATGTATGCTTAATTTTTTTATTATCTTTGTTTATTAGATAGAGACAGCCAGAAATCAAGAGGGTAGAGGGAGATAGAGACTGAGAAAGAAAGAGAGATACCTGCAGCACTACTTCACCACTTGCAAAGCTTTCCCCCTACAGGTGGAGACTGGGGCCTCAAACCTGGGTCATGTGTATTATAATTTGCAATCAACCAGGTGCACCACCACCCGGTCCCCTATGCAATCTATTTTATATGATAAAACTTAATTATGATTGCCTATAAAAGAAGAAAAAATTGTCTGTACACTTACTGCCTTCACACATTTTTTCTACTGATGTCACAGCTTATATTCTTTTATATACTATACAAACTAGTGAATCCATGATAGTTGTTTTGTAATACTCTTGTATTCCTTCAATTTTTACAAAGTAAAAAAAAAACTTTCTATATTACAGTTAAAAGTGATTTATGAGCCTTCCTGACAGTAATGAAATATTTTGAATTTGACTAAATATTTACCTTAACCAGCTACTTTTTAATCTCTTGTTGTTACATAGTGTTCATTCATTAACAGCCTGAAGACATTTCTTCTCATTTCTTGTAAGACAGGACTAACAGTGATGAACTCTCTTAACTTCTGTTCATCAGTGAATTTCTTTATCTTAACACATTTTAGGAGAAAACTTAGCTTGTTATAGTTATAGTAATCTTAATTAGCTTTTTTTTTTTCCTTTGAACACCTTGAGGATACCATCTCACTTCATCCTATCCTGCAAAGTTTCTGCTGAAAAATATTTGGATATCCCTGTGGAGGTTTCTTTATATATAATAAGCATTTTTTTCTCTTGATGCTTCCAAATGTCTCTTTTACCTTTAATTTTTATATTTTATTATCATACAATTTGGATACATTCTCTTTGGTTTATTCTTTCTTCTGTCCTTTAAACATCACATATTGATCCCCAAATCTGGAAGTTTCAACCTTTATTATTCCAAATATTTTTTTCTGTTCTTCTCTGCTTAGAGTCCTTATATTCCCATGATATATACAAATTTGCTTTGTTTTAAAAATGGTCAATAGGTCCCACATGCTGTCTTTGCATTTTTCATTGATGTAATTTTGTCCTCTAACAAGACAATTTGAAACCACGTATTTTTGGATTTACTTAATTTATTCTACATAATCAAATGCATTGTTGAAACATTAGTTCAGTACAATGAAAAAATATATATAGTCACAGAACTGTTTCATTATACATGGTTGGGACCAAGGTTAGTGATTTTACCTCTGGTGGCACAGATTAATGTGTCTTCTAGTGTAGTGTTCTCTGACTACAGATAAAAACTATTAAAAACAATCTACTGGGGAATTTAAATCACTTCAACTTTACTGAGATTCATATATCCCTATATCCAGGGAGACGATGAATGTGTCTCTTTGAATCAGAGAAGAGTTTTTCAGAATCATTCACCCCAAGAAACTGGAATACACATTCTACTCAAGTTCACATGGGACTTGAAGAGTTAATACCTCTATCTTTAAAGTCTTCCAGAATATTAAAGGCACTGGAATAATACCTTCCAGCTTCTATGAAGCCAACATCACTTTGATACCAAAAGCAGACAGGGGCACAAGCAAAAAAGAAAACTACAGACCAATATCTCTGATGAACATAGATGCTAAAATACTGAACAAAATTCTAGTCAACCAGATACAGCAGTATATTAAAAAGATTGTAAAGTAAAATACTCTGGGGTGGGTGGGTGGGGAGAATACAGGTCCATGAAGGATGATAAATGACATAGTGGGGGTTGTATTGTTAAATGGGAAACTGGGGAATGTTATGCATGTACAAACTATTGTATTTACTGTTGAATGTAAAACATTAATTCCCCAATAAAGAAATAAATTTAAAAAAAAAAAAAGATTGTTCATGACCAAGTGGGATTTATCATATGAATGCAAGGTTGGTTTAATATACATAAATCAATCAGTGTAAACCACCACATCAATAAAAGCAAGACCAAAAACCACATGTGCTGGTTTTTGGGTGTTTCTTCCCAGGCACGTGCTCTCTGGGTTGGAGAGAACTCTGCCGGAGCCAACCTAGTCTGCTGCCTACTCAGCGATGCGGGGGAGGAACCAGGAACTCTCATGGCTGAGTGGGAATGCAAGCCAATATGTTTATTAATCAGAAAAGAATCTGCCTTTAAATATCTTCTAAGACAGAAGTTGTAGGGTGGAAAACAGAAAGTGACTAGGAGAGGGGCCGGAGCAAAAAAGAACACGAACAGAACATAGAAAGCTTCCATCTAACCAGTGGAGATTAAACCAATACCCTGTAGGCAGGGTGGGTCTCAGGCAAAACAGTGGTTATGTAAATAGACCAAAACATCAAGCAATGCAGTAGACCCAACATAATGAACAACACACATGTCATATCAATAGATGCAGAGAAAGACTTTGACAAAATACAACATCCCTTTATGGTCAAAACACTACAAAAAATGGGAATAGATTGAAAATTCCTGAAGAGGGTGGAGTCTCTATATAGCAAAACTACAGCCAGCATCCTACTCGATGATGAAAAACTGGAAGCATTTCCACTCAGATCAAGTATTAAACAGGGCTGCCTACTATCATGATTACTATTCAACATAGTGTTGGAAGTTCTTGCCAAGCAACCATGCAGGAGCAAGGAATGAAAGGGATGCAGATTGGAAGAGGAGAAGTCAAACTCTCCCTATTTGCAGATGACATGATAGTATACATAGAAAAAAAACCTAAGGAATCCAGCAAGAGGCTTTTGCAAATCATCAAACAATACAGTAAGGTGTCAGGCTACAAAATTAACATTCAAAAGTCAGTGGCATTCCTCTATGCAAACACTAAGTACAAGAAGTTGAAATCCAGAAATCAATTATTTTACTATAGCAACAAAAACAATAAAATATCTAGGAATAAACCTAACCAAAGAAGTGAAAGACTTGTATACTGAAAATTATGAGTCACTACTCAAGGAAATTGAAAAAGACACAAAGAAGTGGAAAGATCCTTGTTCATAGGTTAGAAGAATTAGCATAATTAAAATGAATCTACAACCCAGAGCCAACAGAGCCATATATACATTTAATGCTATCCCCATCAAGAACCCAAGCACATTTTTTAGGAGAATAGAACAAATGTTTATCTGGAACCAGAAAAGACCTAGAATTGCCAAAACAATTTTGAGAAGAAAGAACAGAACTGGAGGTATCACACTTCCAGATCTCAAATTGTATTATAGGGTCATTGTAATCAAAATTGCTTGGAACTGGAACATGAATAGACACTGACCAGTGGAATAGAATTGAGAGACCAGAAGTAAGCCCCCACACCTATGTACATCTAATCTTTGACAAAGGTGCCCAGACTACTAAATGGGGAAAGCAGTCTCTTCAACAAAAGGTGTTGTGTTGGAAAGAATGGGTTGAAACATGCAGAAGAATGAAACTGAACCACGATATTTCATCAAATACAAAAGTAAATTCCAAGTAGAAACTAGAAACTATCAGATACTTAGAGGAAAATATTGGCAGAACTCTTTTCTGCATAAATTTTAAAGACATCTTCAATGAAAGGAATCCAATTACAAAGAAGACTAAGGCAAGCATAAACCTATGGGACTACAACAAATTAAAAAGCTTCTGCACAACAAAAGAAATGAATACCCATACCAAGAGACCATTCACAGAATAGAGAAGAACTTTACATGCCATACACCAAACAAGAGCTTAATAACAAAAATATATGAAGAGCTTGCCAAACTCAACCATAAGAAAATAAATAACCCCATCCAGAAATGGGGAAAGGACATGGAAGGAGTATTCACCACAGAAGAGATCCAAAAGGCCAAGAAACACATGAAAAAATATCCCAAGTCTTTAATTGTCAGAGAAATGAAAATAAAGACAGCAATGAGATACCACTACCCCTGTGAGAATGCCATACATCAGAAAAGGTAGCAGCAACAAATGTTGGAGAGGATGTAGGGTCAAAGGAACCCTCCTTCACTGCTGGTGGGATTATAAATTGGTCCAATCACTGTGGAGAGCAGTCTGGAGAACTCTCAGAAAGCTAGAAATGGACCTACCCTATAATCCTGCAATTCCTCTCCTGGGGATATATCCAAAAGGAACCCAACATACCCATCCAAAAAGATCTGTGTTCACATATGTTCTTGGCAGCACTATTTGTAATAGCCAAAACCTGGAAGTAACCCAGGTGTCCAACAACAAATGAGTGGCTGAGCAAGTTGTGGTATATATATATATATATATTACTCAGCTATCAGAAATGGTGACCTCACCATTTTCAGTCCATCTTGGAGCTCGAAGAAATCATGTTAAGTAAAATAAGTCAGAAACAGAAGAATAGATATAGGATGATCTCATTCTCAGACAGATGTTGAAAAACAAGGTCAGAAGAGAAACACAAGTAGAACATGAACTGGAATTGGCATATTGCACCAAAGTCAAAGACTCTGGGGTGGGTAAAAGGATGACAGAGGACCTAGTGGGGGTTGTATTGTTATGTGGAAAACTGAGAAATGTTATGCATGTATAAACTATTGTATTTACTGTCAAATGTAAACCATTAATCCCCCAATAAAGAAATTTAAAAAAAGAAAGAGGAAGAAAGAAACAGGCTGGGGGTATGGATTGACCTACCAGTGCCAAATCCAGCAGAAAAGCAATTACAGAAGCCAGTACTCCTACCCTCTACACCTCAGAAACAACTTTGATCCATACTCCTGGTGGGGGAGAAGTGATAGAAGGAAGAGGATAAGAGGCCTCTGAACTCCAGCTCCTTCAGGTCTCAGAGAGAGGGAATGAACAACAGGGGAGAGATATTTGAATGTAGTAATAGGCTTATGTGTGGATTGGTGGGGAAGAGAGGACTGAACCTGGAAGAAAAAGGGAGAAATTATGTACAATTTTTAAAAATTAATTATTTATTTATTTAAATAAATAATTTATTATTTATTTAATAATAAATAATTATTAAGGAGAGAAAGAACCAGCCACCACTCTGGTACACGTGCTGCTGGGGATCGAACTCAGGACCTCATGATTGAGAATCCAATGCTTTATCCACTGCACCACCTCCCGGACCCTATGTACAAATCTTGACAAATTGTTGTAGAGATGATAGTTAGCCCATGTCTGCAACATTGGGAGAAATGCTGTAGTTTACAGTGGAGGAACTTGGGATTCAGAACTCTGGTGCAAGGAATGTTGTGGAATTATATCCCTGTTGGCATGTAATTTTGTAAATCAATATTGAATTGCTAATAAAAAAAATTGAAAAAGTAAAAATCAATGGTTGTTAATTTCAAGTATAATGTCAAAAACTTCTTCTAAAAAGATAATATTAGCTTCATTTTTGAACCAAGATCTATAGCTAAATCTATAGATAACCCTTTGTAATTCATGTCATTTCAAATGTGATGGATTAATTTGCATGTGTGTGGGGGCCCAGGCAATTACACAAAGGGTTAATACTTAAAAGCAGGCAGTGCATATATCAGGTAATTAGGACTAATACGTTGTTTGGAATTAAAGTCAATTCCTTTTAATTGGCACATCTCAGTGGGAATAGAAATACAAACTTGCAATTAGGTGATTGGCCTGATTATCAAAGCCTCATTGGCATAGATTGTGCAGAGAGAACTTTTTTTCCCTCTTGGCATGAGTTTCTCAAACAGCTATATCATGATATGGGAGATACACTGAGACACATCATAGAACGTTAATGTTGCATTAAATAAATTAATGTATTCAGAGTGAAAATCAAAGCCAACCAAAGCTATTTCACAACTATATGTATGTGAGAATTAGTGATTTCAGATAAAAATGCCTGTTTTTTTTCAAAGAATCAATGAAATTTATTTATTATTTATATTCAACTAGGTAGAATGAACTTAAATATAATGAAAGGACAGAAGCCAGGTAACGGTTTGCTGGAAATTGCACAATGGTAGTGTGCCAGGTTTTCATGCTTGAGGTCCCTAAACTCTCAGACTCAATCCTTAGTCACTATAAACCAGAGCAAGTAAGTATTCGGATCTTTTTTCCAATGTCCCTCATAAAACCATATATATAACCAGTGTATTATTGTTGTGGAAGTATCATGAAGACTCCACTGCTCTGATGGTGGAGTCATCTTTTCCTTGTCATTGTTAGAGGATGACATATAGAGAGGAACAGAGACACAGAAGAGACACCTGTAGCACTGCTCTATTGCATATGAAGCTTCCCTCTTATATGTGAGAAGATGGGGTTTGAACCTGGGTTGCACATAGTAACATCAATCTCTAATGAGTGAGTCACCACACTACCCTGAAATGAGTTTTAAAAAAAAAATCTGTCAATCAAGTTGGGCTGAAATTGGTTTGTGACATTGTTAAGCACTCAGCAGTTTCAACTTTTTTGTATACTCAAGAGCTCATTCGCATTACTTTCAGGCTGTGCATTTAAGTCATGAGCATGAATTATTACTCTCCCTTTTAGTGGAATATAAAATTAAAAGAAAGAAACCACTTTGAAGTTAAAGTGCTATTTATAATTAACTATTTAATATAAATTATTCTACGGTTTATGTAATTATTTAACAGTGTGATTGACATTTTCTTCCTCTTACATGTTGTCTATGTTTATGATAGGGAAAAATCAGGACTTCAGAAGAAAAAGGAATTTTATTTTTTATATAATTTATTTATTTATTAGTGAGAAAGAAAGGAGGAGAGAGAAAGAATCAGACTTCACTCTGGTACATGTGCTGCAGGGGACTGAACTCGGGGTCTCATGCTTGAGAATCCAACGCTTTACCATACTGCCACTTCCCGGACCACGAAAGAAATTTTCTGATTCATATGCTGATATAACAGTACAAAGTAATTCATTAAAGACTTCTTTGATATCTTTAAGTAGGGATGTTAGTATAATAGCTTGAACGTGGTAATGTGTGCACTCAACCTTGTGAACAACAACCCAGCCCCTGAGCATTGTGTATGTGTGTGCTGACTCAGACCATATTTCCTAGAAAATAGAGACACTCCCGGAACTTTAACAAATTAGATTTTATAAAAGTTTGGAGAACAATTTAAAGTATGTGAATACAAGTTGATTTTCCTTGTCAAATACTCTGAAAAATAGTGTCATTCTTTTCAAGGCACTACAAAGGACTCACCTTTTAAAATAGAAAACAAAGAGAAATTGAGTCCTATTTATTGTATTTATATAGCATAGACAGGTATTCAGGGTAAGATATATGGTAACTTAACCTAATTATTCACATTAATTCTCCAGGCAGTCAAAGACTATTTATATTGCAAAGATTTTTTTTTTCTTAATGGAAACATGGCTCAATAATGCTTTCTGTAATACTTCTTACTCCTTGAAAACAACGTTAATAGAAATACTGGTAAGACATACAGATGAACTTGGGTAGTTGTTTAGGTTAAAAGGTCACCTCGGAAAAAAGATAATCATTTTCTATTAATGCTTACAGCGCTAGGCACTTCACTGATCTATATGGAAGGACACAGTGTCTTATTAGAAGATTAGTTTACATTAAAGGCTGACAAGAATGGCTTGTAAAGTGTGATTCATGCTCTGAAACAGCACACCAAAGATAATTTCTCCCCTGTTTGGTTTGTAATAATGAAAATAACCAAGAAAGCATATCCTAGACTTTATAGGTCCATAAACATATATGACCCAGGTCATCCTATGTCACCACTGTAACTCCCTAGTCACATTTACTGTGGTTATTCTGTACCATTGTTATATTAAAAGGGAAATAGGATCAGCTGTATGGTTGGCAGAAATACTTTCCCATTTTCAAAATAATGAATCTAGCAGGCACCAAGTGATAAGAAGAGAAATTAGCAATTAATATATTCTATGAACTTAATTAAAAATTACCTATTTCCATATTTAATTTCAGAATGATTATGTAAGTTTTTTGTAGTTTCTCAAGACTTAACAATTAAATGTGTTCAAATATTCAGGGAACTGTCAAAATAGCCCCAAACATTAGAAATACGTCACAATCCTTGTTATCAGTAACACTTTCACTATGGAAATATATGTAGTCTTGCATTGATTATTATAATTCATATAATGATCATTATGGAGAACTGGGAACTATATAGAAGCATGGAGGAGGAAATTTAGTGTGTTCTGTATTAATGTCTACTTTAAATATTTTGCATGTAACTAGAAAGGTGTATAGTAGTTATGAATTAATATTTATAGTGATTCCTTGCTTATAGAATGTAGAATTCTTTTTTTATTTTTTATTTAAGAAAGGATTAATTAACAAAACCATAGGGTAGGAGGGGTACAACTCCACATAATTCCCACCACCCAATCTCCATATCCCACCCCCTCCCCTGATAGCTTTCCCATTCTCTATCCCTCTGGGAGCATGGACCCAGCGTCATTGTGGGTTGCAGAAGGTAGAAGGTCTGGCTTCTGTAATTGCTTCCCCGCTGAACATGGGCGTTGACTGGTCAGTCCATACTCCCAGTCTGCCTCTCTCTTTCCCTAGTAGGGTGGGTCTCTGGGGAAGCTGAGCTCCAGGACACATTGGTGGGGTCTTCAGTCCAGGGAAGCCCGGCCGGCATCCTGATAACATCTGGAACCTGGTGACTGAAAAGAGAGTTAACATACAAAGCCAAACAAATTGTTGAGCAATCATGGACCCAAAGCTTGGAATAGTGGAGAGGAAGTGTTAGGGGGGTACTCACTGCAAACTCTAGTGTACTTCTGCTTTCAGGTATATATTTTGCACTAGTTTATGGATACTTGTGAACATATGCTCTCTCTCTCACAGAAACTGGTATATATCTAGGTTTTGGGACTTTGTTAGAAAGTGAACCACCTGAGATGGAATTAGAGTATTATACTATGAAAGGAAAGGTCTCACCTGAGTAATAAAGCTGAAGGGTTGTCATTTCACACGTGAAGTCTCTGGACACAGTCTGAAGTGAAGCATGTTGAAGTGGCAATCGTTGTGTTGGTTAGGTTGTGATTGGCAGTTGCAATATTATTTGATATGGAGAGGCATACGGGAAAGTGGGACCTATCCAAGGGTTCCAGGACTGGGGGAAATAGAGGCTCTATAGTGGAGATGTGAGGTTCCTGCTGTCTTAGGGTTCAAAAAGACAATAGATAGTTAATGTTATCATCACATTATTTGGTAATTGGGTTAATTTTGAAAAGTCCTTTTGTTAGGGTTTGCTGTACAGTACCCAGTATCTTGTATATAGCTGTGCTATTGGTTGCTTCTGATCTACTTGGTCTAGACTTTTGAGAGAGTCTGTATATCAATTATACAGACTATATATTAAAAAGATTCAGTTTGTGTTTTGAAAAACTTTGAGACGTACAATTAATCTTCCCCCTCTCATATTAATTAACTAGTGATTTATATGACTAAAGTTTACTAGGAGTGTACATAAACACCACTCCCACCACCAAAAGACTGTGACTCAGTCCTCCCACCCACCCCCACACCCCATTGTCCCAGGAAGCTGCATGTCTACCCCTCACCACAGGGTTTTTACTTTGATGCCCTACTTACAATTTGGTCAGGTCCTGCTTTTAGTTTCCCTTTCAGATCTTCTTACTCAACTTCTGTTGATGAGTGGGATAATCCCATACTCATCTTTATCTTTCTGACTTAGCTCACTTAACATAATTCCTTCTAGCTCTGTCCAAGATGGGTCAGAGAAGGTGGGTTCATTGTTCTTGATAGCTGTATAGTATTCTAGTGTGTATATATACCACAGCTTTCTCAGCCACTCATCTGTTGTTGGGCACCTGGGTTGCTTCCAGGTTTTAGCTATGATGAATTGTGCTGCTATGAACATAGGAGTACACACCTCTTTTTGGTTGGGTGTTATGGAGTCCTTGGGGTATAACCCCAGGAGAGGAATTACTGGGTCATATGGAAGGTCCATGTCTAGCCTTCTGAGAGTTTTCCAGACTGCTCTCCACAGAGGCTGTACCAATTTACATTCCCACCAGCAATGTAAAAGGGTTCCTCTGTCCCCACAGCCTCTCCAGCATTTGTTGCTGCTGTCCTTTTTGATGTATGCCATTCTTACAGGAGTGAAGTGGTATCTTAGTGTTGTCTTAATTTGCATTTCTCTGACAATCAGTGACCTAGAGCAGTTTTTCATATGTTTGTTAGGCTTTTGGATCTCCTCTGAAGTGAATGTCTTGTTCATATCCTCTGCCCATTTTTGGATGGGGTCATTTGCTTTTTTGCGGCTAAGTTTGCTAAGATCTTTATATATTTTGGTGATTAGTTTCTTGTCTGATGTCTGGCATGTGAAGATCTTCTCCCATTCTGTGAGGGGTCTCTTTGTTTGTTTAATAGTTTCTTTGGATGTGCAGAAGCTTTTCAATTTGATGTAGTCCCATTGGTTTGTTTCTGCTTTAGTCTTCCTTGCAATTGGGTTTGATTCATCAAAGATGTCCTTGAGGTGTAGGTGGGAAAGTGTTTTACCAATGTTTTCCTCTAAGTATTTGATTGTTTCTGGTCTGACATCTAGGTCTTTGATCCATTTGGAGTTGATTTTTGTTTCTGGTGAGATAAAGTGGTTTAATTTCATTCTTCTGCATGTTACAACCCAGTTTTCCCAGAAACATTTATTGAAGAGAGCCTCCTTATTCCATTTAATCCTTTGGGCCCCCTTATCAAATATTAGATGACCATAGGTGTGGGGACTTATTTCTGGGCTTTCAATTCTGTTCCACTGGTCTGTGTGCCTATTTTTGTTCCAGTACCATGCTGTTTTGATGATGATGGCTTTATAATATAGTTTAAGGTCTGGGATTGTGATGCCTCCATTTCTGTTTCTTTTCCTTAAGATGGTTTTGGCAATTCTAGGTGTTTTCAGGTTCCAGATAAATGATTGTAGTGTTTGTTCTATTCTCTTAAAGAAGCTTGGTGGAACTTTGATGGGTATTGCATTAAATTTGTATATGGCTCTGGGGAGAATATTCATTTTGATGATATTTATTCTTCCAATCCATGAGCATGGGATATCTTTCCATTTCTTGGTATCAGTTTCTATTTCCTTGAGTAGCGACTCATAGTTTTCAGCATACAAGTCTTTCACTTCTTTGGTCAACTTTATTCCTAGGTATTTGATTGATTTTGCTGAAACAGTAAATGGGAGTGATTTCTGGATGTCTTCTTCTTCAGATTTAGTGTTTGCATAAAGAAATGCCACTGATTTTTGTACATTGATTTTGTAGCCTGATACCTTGTTACTAATAACTTCCAGTAGTTTTCTGCTGGATTCTTTAGGTTTTTCTGTGTATACTATCATATCATCTGCAAATAGTGAGAGCTTGACTTCTTCCTTCCAATCTGTATTCCTTTGATTCCTTTCTCTTGCCTGATTGCTATGACAAGAACTTCCAATACTATGTTGAAGAGTAACGGTGACAGTGGACAGCCCTGTCTAGTCCCTGATCTGAGGGGGAATGCTTTCAGCTTCTGTCCATTGAGTATGATGTTGGCTATAGGTTTACTATATACAGACTCCACTATCTTGAGGAATTTCCAATCTATTCCCATTTTTTGTAGAGTTTTGAGCATGAATGGGTGTTGGATTTTGTCAAAGGCTTTCTCTGCATCTATTGAGATAATCATGTGGTTTTTGGCTTTGCTTTTATTGATGTGGTGAATGACATTGATTGACTTATGGATGTTGAACCAGCCTTGCTTTCCTGGGCTGAATCCCACTTGGTAGTGATGAAAAATCTTTTT